>NC_054874.1:40544029-40845404 GCF_018320785.1 Cheilinus undulatus
TGTGTCTGCTCTTTGATTGGGTTAAGGTAAAGGCTTTATTCTTTAATGTAACATCTGGTGGCAATAAGCTGTCATTGATTGTTTTTCCTGCAGTGGGAAGAAAACAAAGCAGTATTTTTAACTAGAGTAGAAGGTTTTACATACATGAAGAGACTGTCAAGTATTATGTTCACTGATTATATTGCTTTTAAACATTTTGTGTCATTCCCATTGCCTTGTGTTTTAAACAGACTTAGCTACTTATTTTAGCAGATGAAGAGAAAATGATCTTTGGCATGTTTAGGATCTTTGTTTAACTTTCTTACTGCATGTCACTCACACCAGTTATCGTCATTTGACTTGGAGGTGTTTCTGTGTATTTTTTCTAGCTGATGACCTTTGGCCTCTTCCTGTGTGTGGATGCCTTCCTGTATGTCTTCACTCTGCTGCCCCTCAGGGTGCTGCTGGCCGTGCTCCGCCTCCTCACACTGCCATGCTGTGGTTTCAGGTCAGAGCCAAAAACACAAACCGTGCTTCCTATAAATGTACAGGACAGAACCATAGAGTAATATACAGTGCTTAACAAATTTATTAGACCACTTGTCAAATTTGTCTCAGAGACCATCCAGCATCATGAAGTGCTTTAATGTGGACTCTTTCATTTTCAGTGAGCTCTCCACGTTTTACCATTTTTAGCAGGAATGAGGAATTTCAAACTGAATTCACCCAAATTTGAGCCGGATCACTGGGCTTCTCTGAGAAGTCAGAAATGAATCAAGCATAACATTCAACCACTAAAACTCATTTTTCTGTTCAGGAATACAAGTAAATAACTACAATTTGACATATTAATCAAGAAATAATGATGTGCTTTACTATTTTTTCATTTTTTTTGTAAATCAGAAAAATTGAAAACTCATGTGTAACAATGATAATTGTATTTTAGCATTAAAAATATCATTTGGGTTAAAGAGCTTCTACATATTGGTATATCAACCATTGCAGAAACATAAAGAATGATTTTGGTAATTACCAATGCTGTTAATTTAGGGCAGCTGTGGCATAAACCTTACTTTGGTTAGGGTGGTCTAATAAATATGTTAAGCACTGTATGTATTCAAATATTAGCACGGTGGTACAAAAATCGGTAATATGAGCTAACATTGAGATGTTTTTTTCTGCACAATTACAGCTAAACTAGTATTAATCTTTACCATGCTCAATATTGGGATTACAGTATTTTTTTCATAATTATTCATCCTTTATTTTTGACACATTTCCAAACTGCGATAGTTATTTTTAATTTGAATTAACTCTGAACTTCAGCATGTCACAAGTAACAAACAGTACCATTTTGTGAGTTTAGAAATGATTGATTATTTGCTGCTGCAGGTTCACATAAGAGTAATAGAATACTTACAAGTGAGCACTTACATAGTGTCGAAAATATAAATAAATAAATATATATATATATATATATTTATATATATATATATATTACAGCACTGTAGTTTACTATCATCATTTTGTTACCATGTCATGCCAGTAACTTTGGTCTTGTGTGTTCTTGCATGAGTAAACTTTTAACCAAACTCTACTTTTAGATGGCAGATGGCATGTAAAAATAAAACATGCATAGTGTCACAGTCTTAAACTGAGTTCTTAACTGATTATACAAAGGAACATACAAAAGTGACATAATAGTATGAGATGTAGGAAGATTTTGAGCCAGGTTTGGTATTTGAGGTTAGTTTGCCTTTAAATCATGCAACTTTATGCTTTTTGTTTTAAGATAGTACAGACATACTTTGAAACCAGAAGGCATGAGCTAAACTGGCACCATGCAAACAACTGTTTATGCTGGTTATCTTTTCAGACACAGTTATGTGTGGAAATTTCTTTTGCTGAACTTTCACATTTTTTGAGTGGAAAAACATGTTTAAAAAAGCATAGCTAATTTCTCATGCAGTAAATATAAAATAGTGCATTTGTTTTTGTATGTGTTAGCAGCCAGGCAGCAGTAGTAGTTCTGTCAGTCATTCATTATGCATACAGATGTCCACACATTTGTTATACATATGGTTTTCCTTGAAACAGAATTATGTTGCTATCTGTGTATTCATGTAAAGCCAGTGTATTTTAAAATACAGGTCTGGAAAATAATTTGATTGTGTTTCAAGGCTTTGATACATTTTTAGTTTATTTGAAATTGCTGAAATACAAAACTCAGTGTAGCTCTTGGACTCTTATAAAGATCATATATGATTCTGTTTTCTTATACTGCTGTTTCTTAAAAAATGGTGACTATATGTCTTTAATGTTTAACTGAAATTAAAAGCATTAAAGTAAGCATACAGCACCTGCCCCCCTCTGAGGACATCTCCTGTCCTCCTCTTCTCACATTCTGTCTCCCTCTTTCCTTGCCTTCCTTCCTACCTGCAGGGCACGCACATGCCCCTACTGCAGACGAAGCAGGTATGCTCCCTAAAGCCTTTTATCACTGTTATCACTGACCTGAACTGGCCTTCACATCCCTTCACCAGTTTCTCTTCATCTCCATTCTGTCTACAAATACACAGCCCAGCTCCTCTCATCATGTTCTCCAACCCAGGGAGGCCATGTCGGTTCTTTCTAAGTCTTGTGCTTTTGTTTTCTCATCCAGGGAAGGTTTGCTGAGCGTGCATGCTCATTCTCATCTTGGTGTTGCTTGTCAGTAATACAGCTGCTCATGCTTAAACCTGAGGGCTGCCTACTGCACAGCTCTCCTGGAACAATCTGGGGCTCATTTGTCCTGTGTAACAGCGTCTATGAGCAGTTGTTGGGGAGGGTAAAAATGGTTTCTCTCTGTACAGGAATCCCCAGTTACTCTAAAGAAGCAAAACGGCCTCTCTTTTCTTACCCATTTGCTTCTCTAACAAGGTTTTGTTTAAAATATCTGGCTTTCTTTTCTTTCTTAGTGCCTACCCTCAAGCTAATACTGTATGAACGGCACACAGTGATGGCTACTTAGAATGCAGCATACAGCAAACTGGATTCATACATGTACTATTTGCATATGTGTTATGGAGATAATGCTTGTAGAATAGAGATAGTGAAGACTACCTTGTGCAGGCTATGCTACCAGCCAGCTGCAGCAGCTTTGTGCCTCTAGGGAGCTGTGTGTGTGCAAGTGTCGCACATGTTGTGGATAAGACGCTTTAGTACCTGAAGTACCTGTGAAAATCCAGGCTGTTGTTACCAACACTTATTTCAAAGAAAAGTGTAATGTTAAGATTAGGACTTAAAAAATGAATAGAACAAAAGACTCAGAGAAAATAAGCAATTTTGACTAATTGTTTAAATGTTTATATGTACAGAATATCAAATATATTCAGTAACACTAGAATATCAAAAAAGAAGGATGTGCTACTTTTATTTCTCTTTATTTTTGTAGCACCATGTTGTTAAAAAAAGATTTAAAAAAATATATACATATATATATATATACACACGTTAAGATGTCACTTTGGTCTGAGCATTTAGACATTAGACCTAAATTACAATCCTAGCATTGTTACCTGTTTCCTGTTTGTTTCATAATTATTATTTTTTCATATACATATGCATATGCAAGCATGCATTGTACAAAGCAGAATGATAAATATTAAGTGCAATGTCAGGTGGATTGGTGCAGCACGAACATAGGTGTACTGTATGCATGCATATGCTGCAGATCAGCCTAGCTGTGAGTGCAGGTTTAATTTGATTTGAGCCCATTTTTGAGATGGCTTTTGAAGGCGGTGTATGTAGGGCAGGAGTCATCAGCTACATTTGTACAAGGATCAGCTTATGTCTATGCATACACTGTGAGGGCCACCAGGTTAAATGAACTGAATGAAAGAAAAGTTTCTGTCTAAATAATTTTATTTTCTACAAAATGTACCTTATTTTTAGCCTTTAACAGTGAACTCAGTAAAATCCCTATACCACAGCAAGCCACAAGGGGGCAATAAAGATATTCAAGCCACATATATTCCATGTGGATATTCCAGGTGAAAAACACATGAAGGAAAAAGATGTTTTGTTTTAATTCTCAGGCAGTGAAAAATAACTCTCAACCCCCCCAAACTGTTAAATTTACGCAGAATTTTGCTTCTTTAATCAAAAATGGACTTATGAGTAAGTTTCCAGT
Organism: Cheilinus undulatus; assembly: GCF_018320785.1. Lineage (NCBI taxonomy): Eukaryota > Metazoa > Chordata > Actinopteri > Labriformes > Labridae > Cheilinus > Cheilinus undulatus. The sequence continues at coordinate 40,548,180 of NC_054874.1, forward strand.
GCATCTTGAGTGCTAGTAATGGTTAATGATAGTTTGATTTTTGTAAAACTGATCAAACATCAAGCCTACATTAAAATGACTGTTTCAATCTCACTTATTTTGGAGTTACTGAAATATCTGTAAGGATCATAAAGGTAAAGAAACAAAAGAAACCCTAAATACAGAACTATAAATTTATATTCTCAGCACTTTTTCTGAATTTAATCAAGCTCCTGGGGGCGGGATGGGAAGCTGTGGGGGGCCTGATGTGGTGATGATCAGGGATGTAGGGCATTCCCAGATTGCAGGTGGTACCGTATATTGTTGCAAATGTTACTGCTCCAACTGACAGCACTGTCTGTCCAAAGGTGGTGAGTCTGAACAGCACCTCACAGTCCCCTCTGGCAGTGGTCCTGGTGGTTGTGCCAAGTTATCTTTCAGCTTAAAGTATTCACTTAATGGAGCTGGGGCTAGTTCATGCAGTATCTTATGTACAGAACGAGCATATTTAAAATTTTGAAAACTGTCAAAACTTTGAAGATTATATTTCTCAAATATACAACAATGATGATATGAAAATGGTTTTCAGTCAAAAAATTTTAAGGCCTTTTTATACAGGGATTCTATCAGTTTAAGTGTGGTGATACCAGTAAGGGACCAGTTAGTAAAACAATATTCAATGTGGGAGAAGATCATAGCATGCAAAAGGTGTGAGGTATTATTATCATAACTCACTGTGTTGTCACAGAGAGTTTAGAATCCGTATAGACTGATTATTAGACTGATAGTCTGATTTAGTGTTTTCAGATGTAGTCACACTCCAAACAAAGGACTGGGTTGGCTTATTTCACATTTTGTGGGGTGATAGGTATTTGGAATATTGAAATAACCCTCAGAAGTGGGTTTTTTTTATGATATATCTCCTTAAAATGTACAGCTTCGGCTATTTTGTGGTATACTGATATTTTGTTTTACAGCTGCTGTCACACAGGTGTTTTTTACATGTTAAACTGGAAAGCAGCCACCAATTTCTTACTCTCTGTCTCAGCTCCACTCTATAGAGCACCATCACTGTGAGAACAAGGAGTTTGTGCCACCCACAGTGAAACAAAAAACACACAGTGCAAAGGAAAACAATAAGCAACACTGGTATGTTTTTTAAATATGTTATCTTTGTGCACTTATTTACCTCAACTCATTTTGATAGTCTCTGGGGTTTTGCTGTGCACAGTGTTTGACCGCAGACAGAGCTGAACTACTGCTCAGAGCTGAACTGCTGCTCAGAGAAGACTTTGCAATACAAGTGCAATAAATGCCCTGCAAGCAGAAAGAGAATAAGAGTAGGCTTGTATTTTTAATGTTTTCTGGAGACAGGTGTGCAGATGACAAAAAAAAAAAAAAAAAAAAACACCCAGTGGAATACAGTTTGTTCGGGTTATTGTTGCATAGGCTGCACTGAAGTAGCAACCAGAGGAATATTTGAAAGTACAGAAAAAAAAAATCCCTGAAGACAGAAATACATTTAAAAAAACTAAAGGAAGTAGTTGTTGATGTACTTTTTTGTCAAATTATATGTAGAAATGCAGCATGTACAGTGGACAGTTACTCCCTTAATGAATTCCAGCTCTTTGTTGTCAAGCAAATACCTAAAATGGATTTTAATATCTGTAACATGAGAATAGATGAGTGGAAGCACTGCATAGTCTTTGTAGTCATCACAAACATGTGATTCTTGGGTACTTTTGGCTTACTTTATTGAAGGGGTTAAAAATGAATCAAGTGAACACATACAAACTGCAAAAATAGCCCACAATTATTTAGTGGGTTGGTTATTTTTACACGTTTTAAGCATAAGTCTTTAAAATGAAGGCATTTTTATCTACTACAAATCCTTCAGTTTGTTTTGAAATGTGTTTGACAGGCAATTACAGTTTATATTTTTGGACTGGATTTCTTTTCTGCCCATGCAACCCCTCACAAGATGAACGAAGAATAACTACTGCTATTGGACTGTGCAAGGCAATGCTGTAATATCTAGGATCAGTATTCACAAATAACCAATACACACTGAAACAACTAAGAAAATCAACTAATAATGGGTGAAAAACTTCATATCTCATATCATTTGTATCCTTTCTATTTTCTGAAGAAAATATATAGTCTTTCAAACTCTCGGGTTTTCTGGTCATATTTCAGCCATGCTTCTCTTACATATCTGACCACTAGATGGAGCTGTTGTCCAAGGGGGAAAAATGCATTTTCATAAAGATAGATGGTTATATATTTAGTTAGAAGGACGGCACAGGTAAACTTCCTTCATGTAAGCTCACCTTATTTTATCAGTCCTGTAACTTTTAGACATGTTGTTTACTCAGTGTATCCTCCTCAAAAACCTGACTGGGCTCGAGTCTTTAATGCTTTGGGGAAACAAAGGTCCAGATGTTCTTCTCATCTTGTTCTCTACACTGCTCAGTTGCACACAGATTCAGCAGACAATGAGATACAGTTGATTGAGCTAATTTACACATCTTCCCAAACTTTGGTATTTCTTTCCCATGTCTCAGTTTTGAGTGAGCTCCTTAAATAGTGAATACCTCTACCTCCCAGCCTCCCACTGACTCACATTTCCTTATATTTCTCTATGTTCTGAAATAGTGTGAGAGCTGAGGAGAAGTCCTGCTGTTGAAGGTAATGGTGGGTGTTAGCGTAGTTGATTGTCTTGCCATCCTTAGTGCGCTAGTGAGCCTGGTTAATATTGTCCCTGTGGTTAGTAGTGGTTTAGTGATATTGAGAGAAATTGATGTTATTTCAAGGGATGATGCTGGAGGTAGAAAACAGTTAAACCATGAAATTTCAGTCTTTAATCAGCTGAAAATATTCATCTTTGCTACTTGTCCTTTTAAAACCCACACTTGTAAAAATGTTTGGATTTATGGTCAGTCAGAAGCTCACATGGAGAATGGAGAAGTCTTATTTTTGCTGCTGTAGTTAGAGGTGGTTGCAGACTTAAAGGCTAGTCATGCAGCTGACATGTAGAATATGGAGGATGTCTTAAAGAGTTAAGCTCTCTCTGGCGCTCTTCAGTTATCCTTGTCATAGAAAATAACTGGTCCTATAGATTTGTCAGAACAAATCTTAACATGCTTCATAGCTACCACAGCCAACCATTGCTATTAATTATGAGGCACATGAACCGAATATGTGATACCAATTAATATGATTTGCTGGTTTTGCAGTTTGCAGAAGTGATGCTATTTTTTCCATCTTCAACAGATCCTCTGAAAATGCTGCACCCAATTTTACCTATCTCAAAAAAAATGGATGCGATAGGTGATAATTACATAAATATATGATTACTTTGTTGTTGTTCTGTGGTCTTTCAGTAGTTAAGAACCACAAAGATTTATTATTGTTGAAGAAAAAGTAATGAACAAAACAAGCATATTTAAAGGAGATACATTTAAGAACAAGAAAACTTTTCGTGTCAAGGAGATACTAACATTTTTAATATCAAGCTTTTATGTTGTTATTTCATGTTGCCTTTCCCTTTATGTGGGGTATTTCATTTTAAAGGGACATTATGCATTCACCCTGTATGTGTCGTCCTAGCTACGGAAATCTTTTTAGAGCCGCTTTAATAATCTGTAGTCAGTCATCTTTGTTGTCCCTAAGGTAGAGTAGGTCTGAGTGGAGTGTCAGTGATACCAAATATTAAAACATTTGTGTTTCATGGTCATTCATTTAAAAATGTTTGGGATTATCAGTACCTGTTGTATCTGGGTAAAAGCACATTTAATTGTTCACTAAGGTAGTGTAATAGGGTTATGTTTGCATGTTAAGCAAATACATTTTGTACGCTGCATTTTCCCAGCATGCAAGTGTGAGGTCCTTGTTTTAAAAGAAGTTAAATATGATTGTTCCTACATTCAACATAGAAAAACAAAATTACTGTGTTTGTGTGTTTTGTATGTGATGTCAGCGGGTCTCGACTGCTGCAGCCAGCACAGGTGTGTGACGTACTCAAGGGCCTGATCCTGGTGCTGTGCTTCTCCATGATGCATTATGTGGACTACTCCATGATGTACCATCTGATCAGAGGACAGTCTGTCATCAAACTCTACATCATCTACAACATGTTGGAGGTAACTCACATTTATGTGTTTACATTAAAACATGTGGCTGTTGAATAAGTGTGTTGAAAACATCAATGAATAATCATGTTTCACAACTGTAATCTTAGCACCATTCAGAAAACTGCGATTGTGATTTTTGCCATAATTGAGCAGCCCAACCCATTTACTCACATGTCTCCTTTACATTGTGGTAGATGTTAAAAAAAAAAACACTCACTAAAGGGCACCGTCTCCTTCTACTTCTCCTTTACTGCCATCAGTCAGACACTCAATTCCTGTCTAAACTCTGCCCAGCTAGTGTTGGCTACACTGCTACCCCTGATTTCTAGTGGTATTGTAATTTTTGGTCTATATCTATAGGCTTCGGAAAACATGTAGAAATACGAATAAAACGTACATGGAGTCGGAATGAGATTCCATCCATATTCGTGTGTTGAACATAGTGCATTACTGAGTCATTACATTAGATTGTTATGAAAACAGTATGTGCATTAATCTGGCCATTGGTACTCTTGATTTGTCATACAAGGACAAATGTAAAAAAAAACACCTTTAAGGAACAGTTATACTAGCTAATGTGTTGCTAATAGTTGTGGTCAAAGAAGTAATTTAAGATTTAGGGGTGGGTGAAAAAATCGATACAGCATAGTACCGCAGTATTTTGTCTGGTGATATATCGTCTTGTCCATTAAGTATCGATATTTTTTCAAATTAATTGCTAATATGAACTGATAATGGAAAAATAAAATCAGTTGTTTGTCCAGTGAGGTCGACAGAGGTGACAGTCATAGAGCAGGAGAAAGTTAGTACAACAAACGTGCCAGCACCAGGGGAAGGACATTAGAATGAAAGCAGGGCACGAATGAGATGGACATGACAAATGAGGTTAGCAAGAGGTACTACATGAAAATAAAATACTGCGGAAATACAACAAACATGAGGGCAAGACTAATGCTAAATCAGCTAAACAGTTGAAAAAGTGCTATAGATCGCGATATATCACAATATATCGTAATATATCGTATTGCAATGCTCAGTGTATTACAAAATGTTTAAAATTGCAATAATATTGAATCGTGACTCAAGTATCGTGATAATATCATATCGCGGGGCCACTGGTGATTCCCACCCCTAGCAAGCATGTAACTTTCTCCACTTTTTTGTGATTAATTACCCCGTGACAAGATGGAGGAGAGACAGTTTGAAATAACTTGGGTAACCATCCTTTTCCCTCTTTCCTGTTATGCTTGTTAGTGTATCTCACTTTCACACTCTGTCGCTTGACAAAGCAGTGTTAGAAAGAGTGTGCAAAGGCACTGTCAGAACACCTGTAGCATCTTCTTGCAGGATGATAAAATCTCTGATAATGAGCCACTTATGTTAAGTGTGTGCTTCAGATTTCTTACACTTCAAGGGTGCTACAGTGTTGGCTTCAAACTTTTTGATATGTTAAAAATTGAAGTGCAGGATATGTCAGGCTGTTTTTGATGGATGTGGTTTTCTCAGTTATTTGACAAAAAGAACAGTGAAGTTATGAAGGAGCAGCACTGTTGACAACTTCCATAGAATTCTAATGAATGATCTTATCTTAAAAAAAAAAAAGAAAGAAAGGGACAAGTTTGCATAAAAAGAATGTTGAAAATAAATGATAACCAAAAACAATACAGAGAAACACAATAAGTTAATGCATTTGTGTAGGCAGGAAAAATGATTTTAACTTCAGCTTTTCATAAGTCTTTCTTTATTAAATCAAAACATGTTTTTCATGTCTCTGTAAGGTGGCAGACCGCCTCTTCTCCTCGTTTGGTCAAGACATCCTGGATGCTCTTTACTGGACAGCCACAGAGCCCAAAGAAAGGAAAAGAGACAGTATAGGAGTCATTCCTCACTTCATCATGGCTGTCTTTTATGTCTGTATCCTTCTGGCAAAATGATCTGCAGTAGTATGGGTGTATAGTTTATTTGGAAGGTTTAATATGAAAAAGGGTGTCTATTTTTCTGTTTAGAACTTCCCAGTGTGATATTGAGTCAGACTAAAAAGATCTTAATCGACTGCTTCTATATAATGCTGTAGCTCTGTGTAACCACTGTGAAAGAAAAATGAAGCCATTAGGGGATTCATGACTTTGATGCCATTAACCAGAATGTTATATGTTTGGATTTTCTTCTAACAAGACCAAAGCACAAAGGCAAATGTCTAGTGATTTGTCTTCTGATTTAGCTTGTGTAAAGTTATTGTTGCTTTTTTTCAGTTGTAATGAAGTGGTACACTGTGCTAAAAGCAGTATAAATCCCTTGTTTTCCTGAGTGGCTGATTCCTAGTCCTCCACTCCATCCTCATCATGGTACAAGCCTCCACCCTGAACGTGGCCTTCAACTCACACAACAAGTCCCTGCTTACCATCATGATGTCGAACAACGTCAGTAAACACACACACAAAGACATTAATGAGTTGTTAGAGCGCAGTCCAAGATATTTTAGCACACAAAATCTGTCTCAATGTGATTGTTCAAGCAGCTTCAGTACTCTGTCCAAATGAAATATATGCCCACATGCTCACAAAATACCTTTTTTCATATCTAATTTGACTGCAGATGCACCACAGTCAGATTGCCCTTGGCACGTTGGTGATGAAATGTTACTGTTGCAGCTGCAACAGTTAGTGTTGTATTTTCTGCATTGTAAATCCTGCTAATTGCATTTCTTTCTCTTTCATTCTGTTTTCTTAAACAGTTTGTTGAAATCAAAGGAAGTGTATTCAAGAAATTTGGGAAGAACAACTTATTCCAAATGTCTAACAGCGGTAAGATTTTAATAATTTTAAGTACTGAATGGCGCAAGAGAGCCAAAAATAAACTCAAATTTCAAAAACTATCATCCCTGGCACTGTTCAAATTGGTACCTGTTGTATTGTTTTCCTTTTGATTTGATGTCAGACTGCACAAAATTAAAATTTACATTTTATTAAATAAGTGTATGAACTAGAGGTATAATCAACCAAAGAAAAACCTGGCCAACTGAAATCACACATTGACCACGCTATGAAATAATCATGGAACATTACGAGACGGAGATGTTTCAAAGTTAAATGCAAAGCCGGGACTACACTCCAGACATGGCTGCTGCACTGTGTCACTCCACCAAGTGGTTTACTCAAGAAATAGTTCTGAGTATTTGCTTCATGTGTCATAATGTTACACAATTATACGTTATTATTTCATAGCGTGGTGAATGTGCAGGTCACAACTTGTCCACGAGAGCGTTTTGGAGTTGTTGGATTGTGTATTTGATGAGTTTGATGAGGGAAAGGGTTAGAACGAACCTATTACCAAGAGTATAGGAATTATGGCAAGGGGCGAATTTGCCAAAATGTTGAAGTACCCCTTTAAGAAAAGCAGCAAATCCTGACACTCGTACCAGCTAATTTTGGCTATACAGTTTTGCTCACCAGAACTCACTTAGTTTATTAAAGGTTACTTCTTGTTTCATACCACTTCTAAGCATTTCAGAAAGATTAAACATCTATTTTTATTCCATCTTTGTTTCATAGAAGCATGACTAACATCTATCATCATAATTGATTTTCAGTGCAATATTTAGCGTTGAACAATAGAAAAACAGTCAGCACAATCAAAGATTTTAGGAGACAAGATTTCACACAACCCCTTTATGAGTGTATCCATATAGCATTATAAAAGCAGACATTAAATATATTGTTCATGTTCTCTTTGATGCCCTAGAGCAGTGGGTTTTATTGCTGTCATACTTATTGTATTCGAATGACAGCAGAAGGGAAAAAGCCTTAATCAGCCGCCAATTCCCTCCCACTGTTCACTCACATCTTGGGAGATTTCCTGTTTGGGGAGCCAAGCAATGCTTCAAACTAACAGTACTATCAGCACAGATGGTTAAATGCTAAACATTTACAGCTGCGTCTTTAGAGTACATTAAGTGAATGTTTTTAGCATCTAGTTGCATGGTAAAAGCCAGTCTAACAGTGCTGCTTTGTTATATGAGAAGTGTTCATAGCAAAGCCAGTATAACTGACAGCTCTGACTCATTTCAACCTTTTCACACACCTTTAACATCATTTGCTTTAATTCAAAAGTACTGTGCAAGGGAAAAAATGTGTGTGAAAGTTTCTGTGGACGTGTCTCGAATGTTAATGCTTCTTATCTAAGTTTTTCCAGAGTTGAGAGATTGTTATCACAAAAATGTCAATTTGACCCCGCAGATATCAAGGAGCGGTTCACCAGCTACGTTCTCCTGCTAATCGTATGTCTTAGGAATATGGAGCAGTTTTTATGGAAGCCAGGTAATTATCTATTTTACTCAAACTGCACTTCATATCACATAGAAGCAAACTGACACAGGCACTGATTTGTTCACCATTGTTTTGAAACTGCCAGTACTAATCATGATAGAAAAATTCACAACGACATGCTGAGTAGATTATTTTTTGTTTGGCATTGACTTGGCCCAGTGCTTTACCTTGTGAATCTTCTAACAAACCTCAGTTTAACATAACAGGGCAGAGTGAGGGATGAGAGCAGGGCGTTTCTGTATGACAGCCCTCTGAAAACAGTCATCTCCTCCTGCCAGTCTCAAAGCCACACACAGTAGATGACAGATGTGGCCTGTCAGCTGAAATCATAATACTGATGTGCTAATACTAGCAGAGCTACAGCCCTCTGTTGCTAAAGAGGAACACTAATCACAAGTCTCTAGTAATTTACTTATCTTTCATGCTGCATTTGCAGTGTCTGCGCTTCTTTGTTTACAAAGTACATAACCAAAACAATGGCTAAACACTGAGTTAAAAGAATGCTTACTTTTTCCAGTAGCTATTCAGCATGCATCAAAAAAGGCCATGAATCAGCATCACTTCAGCTGTGTTTGCTGTTTTGTGATTCATGCTCTCATGGCTCCTTGCTATGAATTATGGATATTGTTGCTGTTAGAGATGTAAACTTGTGTCTTTTCTTCCTTGATGACATTTCCCGTGTGCAGACTAGAGTATTGGCTGATACCAAAGACTTCTCTGCTACCACTGTACTTATAAATTATCCATGTTATCAGTAGGGAAGAACACTCCTAGCTAAAATTGTCATAGTTTTGACTAACTATGTTTCACCTGCTAGCTCTGCATCTTTGTTGTTTGTTTTTTGTTGTCAAGTTTTTTGTTCCACTGTTTTCCCCTCAGACCACTTATGGGTGATGTTCCCAGATGTCTTCATGGTCATTTCCTCTGAAATTGTTGTTGACATCATAAAACACGCTTTTATCACCAAATTCAACGACATCACCGCAGACGTAAGAACAAAATATTGTCTTACTCATCAACCTACACACGTATTTGTGTCTGCCCCCTATGATTTTCTGCTTGTCTCTTTCTTAGGTGTACAGTGAATACAGAGCTAGTTTGGCCTTCGATCTCGTCAGCAGTCGACAAAAGAATGTATGCTGTGTCTTACTTTACAATAAAGTTGTTGTACTTAAATGAACAGTAATATGCCCACACAGTTAATCAATGCTGTATTGTGGAGAGCTGTAATCTGTGCTTGTCCATCACTGTGTAGGCTTGTACGGACTACAGTGACTCAGTGGCTCGGAGGATGGGCTTCATCCCTCTCCCTTTGGCTGCTCTGGTAAGAGACATTCAAACATAAAATACTAGAAGAGTGAAAGAAACTAGCATGTAAATATCGAAAAAAAACTTTCTATAAACTTGCATTTGATGCTTAGAATAGCTGCCCGATAGTTCTATCCATTGTTTAAATTTCTGTGTTTTTACTGTTTATTCTGTGTTTTCATGTTTTACAGCTTATTCGAGTGGTAATGAGTTCAGTGAAGGTGCAGGGAGCTCTTTCATACACATGTGTGTTCCTCTTTTATCTCGGGTAAGTCTATTAAAGTTAAACAGATGCCTTTGAATTTACTGTTATGACATGATTTTATTGGACAGGCCCAGCCCTGACTGTAGATCAAGGCAGCTTTTAAGGCTTATTTAGCCATGCTTGTACTGAACATTACATTTCCACACTACATGTGCTTTGTATATTTTGACATTGAGTTGAAAATGTAGCTCAAGAAGAGTTTGAAAGGCTGAAACTGATTCAGTTTCACATTATTGCAAATGTGTATTCACCTACTGATAAGACATAGGGTTATTCCTATCCTTTTGTTCGAAGAAAAATAATTGGGTCATTATATCCTCATTTTTCCCTTTATATCTAGTTGTTCTCATATCACTGTATATCCATATGTTGACATTGTTTGTGTCAGATGCAGAGGAAGTCTCACACACTCTTTAATGTTCTACACATGAACATGCTTGCAGGGTCTAATGAATGCACACTTACACATGCAGGGACTGTCATAAACACACAGGCAGATTCAGAGACACACACAGTTACATAAGCATTAACACTGTGCCCTCACATTCTCCCTGTGCTGAGCTGCTGATAGCCTCGCTCCTTCTCATTTGCCGTATCCCGTTGGACTCGTAGCGTTGAAGAGTTTCCCTCGGGGTGAAGAATACAATGTTGTCATCTCTAGTGCCATCTCTGGCCTTCCCCACCCCCTGGTTTAAAAATAGCTCCAGCTCACACAGACCGCTGTGCCTTGGCAAAGACTCAGGCGCGCTGAGTCTCTCAGTCCGAAACGCCCTGTCATGGCGAGCAGTGGTCCACAGACCCAAATGTGTCCGTCTCTCTCTCGTCACAGTGATAGAGTCCCGCCTTAAAGCAAAGCCCAGAAACACAGAAGGATGGTGCACATCAACATCCTGGTGTCAGTTGTGGGATGTGAACAGTGACGAGTGAAACCAGATGGTGGAAGAGGTTCATTATATCGGCGGCCCAGCTCAAGACAACACTGTGATAACACTGCTGAATATCAGCAAGAAAAATGGCTGCTCACTTATGACTAAAATAATAATCCTCATTTTTTCCCCGTGAATGATCTGAGTCCATCTTGTGAATTTATCAGTAAATGGCTACAGAGCCTGATTTCTCCCAAAAATAATATTTCTATTTACATTGTGCTAAAAGCAAGAACAGTATGTTATTTTGTCATAAGTTCTGTGCCATCAACAAATAGAAATGTTATGTGTTGCCATATTTTTAATTCATCCAAAAGAAGTAGAGTTTTTTGTTTTTTGATGAAAGAAACACTCCCTTTACCACACTTGTTTTAAATAGCAGACTTCTCCCTCTAGGCTTGTCTCACTAAAAGTGTTGAACAGTATCGTGCTGCTGGGGAAGTCGTGTATCTACGTCAAGAGAGCCAACATGGAGGATAAACTGTTTGAAAGATCTTCCACAACCCCATCCTCGTCTGGTAAAGGCTCCAGCGAAGCTGAGGAAAGATGTCCTCCATCTTCAGGTAATAGTAAAAACTGTTCTTTCTTTCTTTCTTTCTTTCTTTCTTTCTTTCTTTCTTTTTCTTTCTTTCTTTCTTTCTTTCTTTCTTGCATTCTTTCTTCTTTTGAGAGCATAATATAGTGGTAAATATTCTTTAGAGTGTATACAAATGATATACAAATATAGTTTTTGCTGTATTGCAAAAGGGTAAAAAGGAATTATATTCAGATTTTAACCAAGAAACAATTAACCGAGTGAAATAAAATTAAAGACAGGATTCAGGAAAATGCATTATCAAAGCATTTAAATTTTCACTTATATGCTTGATTTTTTTAAACAGTGTATCATTATATAAAGCATAAACTTCTAGAAGAAGAATTTTTTTTGTTGTAAAATTCTTGCAATAATAAATTAATTCATTAGACGTAATTACGCACACTTGCCTTCAAATTTGGAGTGAGGGATATGATTGTGTCATTGTTTGGGGACTTTATTGATAAACTGAGAATTATCAGGTGTTCTGATTCATTTAGTTTCCTTACTGTACACAAATGTGTTTCCGCTGTCATTGGCAAAGGGACCAAAATAACCAATCTGTTCCTCCTATTTTTGGCCAAGCCAGTTCCCTCGACTTCGCACATCACTTATGTGAGAATCTTCCTGAAGAGAAGTCACGTTCCAAGTGCCAATCCAAAAAGACTGCCTCAAGTTGAACTGTTACATTTGAGAACCGGTCAATCAAACCTCATTTATATACATTTACATTTCATTACATTTATATGCAGTTAGAAAAAGTCAAATGTTATGCCAGTCAGAATAACTTTAGACTTACTAAAGTAATGCAGTTAGAGATCATTTTACTCTAGCGCATATGTACCTCCATCAGACCCAAACTGGACTAGATGTTCTGGTTACATGCCACAGTCTCTGTGCCGGGCTTAACCCGAAAGTCAAACAGTTCAAAAGCTAAACATAGCTTAAGTCAGTTCCTTCCTGCATTTTATCACATTAAGTTAGAGGGAGGGCATTCAACAAACTTGTATCAAAAGTAAAGCATAGAGCAGTGTTTCAATGGCAACAATTTTTAATTTTAGTCTCAGTCTTAGTCTTTTGATTACATGTCTTTTAGTTTTAATCACATTTTAGTTATTTGTCCCCTTTTTAGTTTTAGTGTAGTTTTAGTCAACGAAAATTTAAAACACATTTTAGTCTTTACTCTTAGTCCGAGCATTTATTCTCTTGCCTTAACCTGTACCAAGTCATGGTTGTGTTCTATGCATGCTGCCAAACCTGAGGTTTTTGCTTTCTACAGTTGAGAGGCAAAAGAGACACAGATGCATTGTTTCTTGACAGATTTACCCACAGTGGAGAAATACTATGGATTTTTAATGTCAAACAAAAACTAAATTACATTTTTGTGTAGTTTTAGTCATCTTGTCGAAAACTAAGCTTATTTTTTGTCAATTTTAGTCATTACAGATCTATCTTAGGCTAGACTCAGTCTAGTTTTTATCATGGAAAAAGGCTGTCAACAAACATTTTTAGACGTAGTTTTAGTCGACGAAATCAACACTGGCAGAGAGTGTGTACAAATGAACAGAGCTGTAATGTTTGTCTGTTTTTTTTTTTTTTTTTAATTGTCAACTTGTTAGCAAGGTCAACAAGAAGATATCCAAACTAACCAGCTGAGAGAGTGTATATTGTTAGGTGGGCATGCTCTTGTCAATAAATCGATTCTCCTCCTGTGAATGTTTACTAAGACAACAATAGTAGACAGTTAGGTTAATGAAAATGTACTGAATAATCAAATTACAATTTTGACTCTTTCTGGCATTTTCTGAGATAACAAACCAAATAATAATATGTAAAGAAAAAAAAACCTTTTCCCACATGTCTTGCTTTAACACAAGACTCCAAGCTAGCTGTTTTGAATAAATACATTTTTACAGCATCCAAAAACAAATGCATGCACATTAGACACTGAAATGTTATTGTGCACTCATATCTTCGGCATGAAAAATTCTTGAAAGCATGTTGGAGCCCTCAGCTGGAGGTCATTATGCAGCGTGAACACAACAGTTTGATTTTAGATCTAAATACAGAAAACAAAAAAATAAAGTTAATTTTTGCGGCTGCTGTGAGAGCAATAACAGAACAGAAAACACAGCGAACTAGTTTATTTGGAGTTTCACAGAAGCTTCTAATCACAGAACATGGGCTCTTACACATGTAATATTTTAGAGACATAAAAAGCGTTGAGACCTGAGAGAGCATTCTAGTAGTTTTCAGGAAAAAAATCCAGCAAATGAGATGTCCTGGGATTTAATCTTACTTATGAATAATGCTGCATGTTGCTCTCTGCCTCCTACTCACTCACTGATCTCTCCCGTCTCTCCTCACTTTGAAATTCTGTACTAATAAAACAGAAATGTCTCACAATAATCCTTAAAAGCACACAAAGGAAACAAGGCACAGCTGCAGTAGATCTGGTTTTAAGACTGATAATAGTCATTAAATCAAATTCTGCTGATAATGTTTTAAAATACTGTGTTGGTTCAGTGCATGCAGCATAATTCAAAAAACAAGAGGAGGCTTACCCCACCTTGTAGAAGAATCAGGTTTATTTTAACATTAGTAGACATATAGCTGACACTTGTATGCAGACAGATTTGTCGGTGTGTGAAAGCCCAGTGTCCAGCTTCAGGCAGCTAACAAGACAAATTCAGTCTCTGCATTCATTTGGTGTCGTATTCATCAGAAAGGGCAGGTTCCAGACTGGAAAATTCTGTTCAATGCCATCTTTAGCCACAGCAACAACTTAAAGCTGGAGAAAACTATGATGTCGGACTGTCAGTTTACTATCTGAACAAAATAACAAACAGACAAAAATGTGTCTGTCGTTCTCAGATTTTTATTAATCAGTGTATTAAAAAAATATCAATCTTATATTAAATTAAATATGATTTTGAGTGGAAACTATAATTAAAAACTTGTGTTTTATTATACTAAATTAGTTATGAGAGATAAAGTACTGCTCTTTTGTAGTATTATTTTGTTACAGCGTTATGACTTTAAACAATATTTTCAGTTCACTGTGCTTTCATGACAAGAAAACATGCAAATCTTAACAATTATGGAGCTAAATCTAATCAATTATTCTCCTCTTAGAGTTAGTTATTTTTCAATGCAGTATTTTTGCTGTAGTTTTAATTTGATCAGTATCACAACACGGAGTTTTGCCGGTTATTGCCTTGGTATTTCAAACTCTAACACTGTAATACTCCAAACTAATAATATATCATGTTTCCAAAGTCATCATTTAAACAGCTGAAACTTTGATACAATTTAAACATAAGATTAAGAATGTTTTATTAAATATAGTTGCAACAAAAGTAAAATTGACTGATCAAAACACTGTCAACACGAGAAACAGCACAGGGAAACACAGTAGCATCAGGAGAACAGGAAGTTACTTATGTGCTAGCCGGTACTTACGTCTAGCCACGTAAGATAGTGTTGTGGGCGGGGCATGAGGTGATATTGTGGAGATCAAAAACAGCCAAAGGGAAGCACAGTGGAGCCTAAAGTTGTGCAGTTTTTAAGTTATTTATTTCAGCATGATAAGGAAAAGATAATACTGTTCCCTTAAGGATGCACAACATCTGATTTTTGCAGATATCCGATATGCCGATATTTACAAAATACTTTAAGCCAATACTGATATTCAAATGTAGTTCAGACCTAAAACGTCAGTTCCTAAAACACAGGTTAAAGTGTAAGGAATGATGAATATAGAAAAAGACGTCAGCTGAAGGAAGTCTGTTGGTCCAGTCTAAAACTCCACTAACTTATTTGTTTTTACAACCGATATTTACAACTGATATAGGCTGATTTCATAGCCAAAATATCTGTTATAAATAATTTTCTTTTTAAAGCATATATCTGCTGTGATACAGCTATCATACTGATATATTGTGCATCCCTATCACACAGGTAATCAGCCTGATACTGAATATCAGCCACAGTAATCGGCCTGGCTGATAATCATTTGACCCTTGTACACAGTTCACCTAAGATAATAAATAATTTAACCCCAGTTAAATAAATTCGGGCTCCAAAATAACTAGTGAACAATATTATTAATAATGCAATTATTCAGGCCTTCTAACCTAGTTTTTATAAATAGTGAAAACCGTGTGAAATTGTAGACCCTTTAGACTTTGATATAGTTTTATTCTGGAAGTCATAATTTATGACACACATCAAAAAATGAAGCACAAACAAACCTTCAGTCCAATATTCAAATATTAGCATATGAATATGTTCATTAACATTCATGTAAATATCATGACAAAGTGTAAAACAGACCCTCTATCTGAGCCACACAGACAATAAAACACAGATTTAGAGGTGGCAGTATCTCCCTGTCATCCACAGCCAAATCCCTGCAGATCTTTTTTTCTGCCATGTGCCTCAGACTGGCCTGCTGCGCTGAGCCAGGAGCTTTAAAATGACAAAGATCCTGATGGTGCATCATGTCATATCAAACATCAAAGCTCCTGCAAACGCTTGTGTCTCAAACAAATCTGGTTTCTCAGAAAGCAGCAGACATACGGCTTAAGGAGGCATGCTCCAGCATATAGACTATAATACTTAGAGAAGAATTAATGTGAGTCTGCTCTCCACACATTCAGCAGCTGGGATTTAAACTATCAACTTCACATCCTGGACTCACTGTTCTAACAGTAAAATGCCCTGGTTTGTGCCTCAAGCTTCACCTGCTGCTCCAGTGGACTCACTGCACCATGGAGTTCATCTGCATGTCTTTGTCAGTACAATGATCTGTATTCTCATTGCACTGGCTATGCCATCTGTCTATACTGCATGTTTTCGACCAGAGGGCAGACATGGGTAATGAGGGTTTTCTCATCAGCCATTTCAAGCTCCATATGGTGGTTAACTTTTATCAAAGCTCACATTTCTACCAGAGAAATGTTCTGTTTATGCTGTTTGCAGCTAGAATAACATTTCTTTCAAATCTTTTGTAATGCCTCCCCTTAAGGATTAAATTTATTTACCCGTGTTAATGAAGCAGACAGAGCAGGGTGAAATTACGAGAAATAAAATCACATTGTGAGGATGGCCAATAGGACAACTGCTACTAAATCAGTGCTCTACTCTCACCTAAAATGATTGAAATTTTTTTTGTGACTTGAAAAAGGAAAGTGAACAAAACCCATTTGCACACATATTTAACCTCTACACACATCAAGGGATAAATAGCGTTTTTTTAATTTGGCTTCACAATTGGAATATAGATACTTATAGCTCTGTTTAAACTCCTCTATATGTCAAAAAAACAATTTGATATTCAGCAACCTAATAATTTAGCGTATTAATTAAAACAGTTTTGTTATCGAAACTTGCTTTAGTCTTTTGGAGTGGTGGTCCTGACCCCCTTGCATGGATATAAACTTGTAGGGAAGAAGAGGAAATGAAGCAAAAGTAAAAAAGAAAAAAAAAAAAAATAGCCAATAATCATATTTGATGTTACTGATTCTTGAATAGCAAGATCAATGCATTCTTTTAATGCCAGTCTTACTATTTAAAAAGTTACTTAACCCCAGGGGTTCAGCTGAGTAACATCTTCGCAGGAATTTAAAAACAATGCCTTTAGATCATCATGGACAAGGCTGAAATGGGGGAGGGATAAGACATGCTCAGAGACTTCTTCATGCCATCACCACCTCCAGCTGCAACATCATACAGTCTCTGCTGCTTTGGCAGATTTTATTCTTAGTCATAATGACATGACCATGCAAGGTAGGCTTATCACAAGCTACAAAAGTGTAAAACGATTATACTATAAAAAACAAGTCTTTTTATTTCATGGTTTATTCACAGTCTTTAAAAAATCAACAAAACCCAGAATCCTGGAGTATCAGAGCAATGTCACTGATTGGTGGAGCCCTCTATTACCTTGGAAATATTTGCAGCCCTACCAAACTTCAGCTGTCAGCTGCTACCACTGAAAATAGTGGGTGTTTTTGCTGCAGATCATTTCTGAGGGGAAATTTACTTCCAAAACTACAGCTGGTGCATAGTGAGCCATCACTTTTTAGCTTCGAAGTGATGAAAGCTGATACCACATGCATCACCTGCCACCAGACCAGCTAATAGAAAAATTAAACTGCAACAGGCGGGTCCTATAGAGGGCATGTGTTATGCATCTTTTCAACAGGAAATGAAGCTATACACTTAAACTCAAATGTTGGCATTTGAGTTAAATAGGTTTTCATCCTATAAAAGTGTTCTGGTCTCGTTAGTTACCCTTAAAGCTCATTTATGCCCTAAGTTCATATGAAAATAGATGTACTTTTTAAACATTAAAACCGCCACTGCCCTCAGACTTACATGCGTTTTGTTTAGATGAACATTTTAAAATAAATCAACAAGACTTCACTTTCTCACATGGACTTTCTCAGCTCTGTGGTTGTTGCTCCACCCAGCTGTTATGCAATAGTTGTCTGTCCCTGTACCAAGGTGAGCTAACATATCTTATGCTTAACAATTCGTACAAGATACAGCAACATTTCATCAGAAAGTTTGCCAAATTTTCAACATAGTCTTCTTCACCATGTTTTGCTGCCATGGCTGAACTTTAAGCTACATTGCTCCACACTGCTTCTCCCGTTTAGCGTTGGTATTGCAACATTTGATCTGTATCCATAAGCCTCAAGAGAACAGAGGAATAAGGATGAAAAATAAACAAGAAATGATGATGCATAATGTGAAATCAATTACTGAATTGATTATTAATTGTAATAAGAGCAAGGGAATGTACTAAATAATGGAGCCATTCCAAGCTGTCCTTGGGCAAGTGGCAGGGTATACCCAGGACTGGTTGTCAGTCATAGGGCTTACATGTCAAAACAAACAACCAGGCATACTCACATTCACACCTATGGGCATTTTAGAATCACCACTTAACCTAAAGAGCATGCCATTGGTCTGTGGGAGAAAGCTGGAGTTCCCATGCATTCATGAGAAGAACATGCAAACCCAAAATAGAAAGGCTTTCTCTGACCAGGGATCAAACCAGTCATCTTCTTGCAACAGTGCTAAACACTGCACAGCTATGCAGCCTATTTATTTCACATTAAATACAGTTTAGAGGCAAGGTGATGGTGGTGAGACTCAAAACAGTGCTAAAGTAATCATCTGAAGTTGATTAATGTTTGTGCATCAGGTCAACAGCCTTAGGATACTATTTCTGCCATGAGTTTTGACAGACTCATGGAGGGAATGTTTGATTTCATAAAGGAACAAGATAGAATTTTCTTGTCTGATCCTTGAATCTGAGTTAAACTGATGAAAAAGTGAGAAATAACACAGGGAGTAAAAGATTTTGTTTATTTATTGACTATCAACAGCTTGGCTTATTATAAATTCCTCTCTGATTCACTGTTGAATTATTCAAACAAACCCTGCAGTAATATAACACCACAACCTGACATCTTCTAATACCAGCTGGACTAAAATGTCTGTTTTCATGGCCTGTATCGTATTTGTAATTCTTATTAAAGTCTTACTCAAACACTCACTATCTATATATTCAGAGCACTGCTGCTATCCATACAGTGAAGCATGGCTCCAGCTCTGTCTACAGTAAGAATTAAAGTTTGTTGTAGCCTCATAGCCTCAGGCCATGTCTGTCTCTGTGGACAGCCTTGTTAATATTCTCTTTAATAGATCATATTATTCCTTTTGCTTAATTTTTTTAATGTTATACCCACATTGTACTCAGTGTTAAAAGGCTTTTCAGTGTTTTATTTTGACATAATGAGCTAAAGTTGTTGTAGGAACCATCTCTGCTTTCTCTGGTTTCTATGTGAACTTTCTTCTATGGCCACATTTTATTATTCTGCCTCTGTGCAGCTTTGGAACCGAGCAGTCAGGTGGGTGTACGCTGGCTGACTCGTGGATCCGGCAGGTTGAATCACTCTCTGTCAGTCAAGCCAGTACACCTTCTCCTCGTCTGTTAAAGGCTGAGAATCGATGCTCACAGACTGCACATCTCCCTCTCCCATACTGCATCTTCATCCTCTTCTTTCTTTAAGTCATACAAAAAAAGTCTCCTCTCTCGTTTCTCCTTGTGTTTTCTAACATCACTGTGCCCCCTTTTTACAAAGAGCAATCCATCTATGTATACATTAACACTTTTGGAATAGGGCTTTGTCTTTTGTGAAATTTTTAATGACAATGCACATATATGAGGTTGTATCATAGAGGACATTAACTTAACCCAACATAAAAGATGGAAGCTGAGGAAAACAGCTGGCCTAGCTCACTCCACAGCAAAAATGAAACTCCACCTAAATCTAATGGAGCCTCTTTAGTCTCTTTAGTCTAATTAAGACATAGTCAATCTTGTTGGTTGAATCCATTTAGGAGCGGTAATGTGAACACAACAGGATGCATTTTTAGAAGCAGATTGGTGCTTTGACGGTTTCATAGAGCCTATGGATATGCACAGTCACTCCCTGAATCTGAGCTGGTCACCTCATATTGATATGCTGATGACAAGAAATGCCATATTAGCACTTTACACTTTTTATGTCCTTTATATAAAGTTGTCTGTTGTTTTTGCCCCAAAGACATGAAAGTGACATCAAGCTTTGCATTTAACTCTGCAATGAATTTACAGTAATATATATATTTTTTTTCATTACTTATTTTAGTTGATCTGAAACAAGTAATGAAAAGTTTAAAATTCTTTTTTTCTTTCTTTCTTTCTTCTCTCAAACAACTCAAATGTCTACAGAGACTGAGTCACAGGTCACGATATATTTAGGCTTTGCATGTGTACACACAACTTTTTTAATGCCTCAAGTCTATTAACTAAAATGATTGTGTTGAGATCTGAAAGCTGACAGACTCATTTACACATAGCAGTGTGCCTGAAGGCCTCTTGTGCTGTGTAAATATAGTGATTAGAGTCAATTAGCCACAATGACCATTAAGAGCCTGTATCTATTAATTTTTGACCTACAGTGCCAACAACGTCAGTTTCATAGTGCCTACTACTACATATTAGTCAGAGGTCACTAAAGTTTCCTTCTTCCCACGATACTGACCATACATTGTGTTTTGAATACCTATGCAAGCTGTTTGGATATTCCCCTTATTCAGTGGAATACCACCAAGAAAACATAGAAAATTTTTTAAAGGAATTGTGTCCTGGCATTAGCAGCAGTTTTAGACCTCTAGAAAAGATGAATCAAATTGGTTTCTCCACCACCATTGTTGTTGACAAAGCTGATAACATAAGTCCCACCCTTTCTAGATTGTCATTGGTTGGTGAGTGCAGTGTTTTCCACAGGATTTTTGGAGGCTATTGGTGGGAGGACTCAGAACTGTCACAGTTCACAGTTGTGTGACATTTTTGAGTTAAATGCTTCAATCTTGGGCACTTTTGAGAGCAGAGTTAAGAAGTTTTATCTTTTAAACCTTTGTTCTCAACAATTGTCATTATTTTCCTGATCTGACCTCCTGATGATACAGATGATCTTTCCTTTAAAAATCTGGTATGACTTAACACATTAACACAAAGATTAACACATGAACATCTCTGATTTTAACTTAAACTTATCTCCACCAGAAAATTGTGTCACATGCTTTATTTCCTGTATTGTTGTTTACCTTTATTCCTTAATTTATTACTTTTGTATCCGCTGTAAATATTGAAATGATGCTTCATGTAAAGTGAATATTTATTAGATTAACATGCAGCACTACCCAGCCCATGCAGGCGGGAGAGAGACATGGTGAGAGTATGTCTGATACAGCATGCAGATACACAGATCCTATATGGATATAAGGTAGACAGGAAAAGGAGGGAAAGTTCCGTTTTACGTGAAATGTTTCAAAGCTTCGTCTCCACTAGGCTTTGAATGTCTGAAGCTCAAGCACACAGTTAAAAGTGTTTTGTCTGCACCACACACTCCACAGCTGTTAGCTGTGCGGGCAGTTTGCTTAGGAACGGCAGTAACCCATACCATATTTCTTTGTCTTTTTTATTTTTACTGCTTTCCTTATAGGAAAATACAAAGTTGAGGAGATCCCTGTCCCATACTACAGCCCACCCTTCTCCTCCTCGGTGACCACCCAGCCTACTCCCAGGTCTGACCTGTTTCCTCCCCCACCTTCTGACTCCTCCTCAGCGACTACAGCTTGCCGTCCTCCTACTCCACCACCCGAACCCGAACAGACTGCAGCATCACCTTCCAAAGAAGAGGAGGGGGATGAAAGGATCAAAGGAGACTCAGAGCTGAAGCACAGGACTCCCAAAAAAGACCTGTTGGAGATCGACCGCTTCACAATCTGTGGTAATCGCATTGACTGAGTCGCCTCTCATGTAGCGATCAATCACTCAGGAAAGACAGAGAGCAAAAAGCCGTTCAGGCCGGCTCTCCTTGCCAACAGCAGCTGGAAGCTGCATATTTATTGAAGCCAGTGGCAACGCAGTAAGTTATTGTGAGCATGGACACTCGGTGTCAGATGATCCTGCTGCTGAAGACGAGAAGTTTGGCGAGAGACAAATGTGACAGTGGCAGCACGGTCGTCAGAATGAACTGTCAGAGTGTGTGTGAAAGGTGTATGTGTGAGTGTGAGAGCACATAAGCACTTCCTGTCAGAGCAGCACTGGGACCAGAAGGAGAGAAACTTCTCAGTTTGCTCATCAGCCGGAAAACAGAGAAATTTCTAAACTCATAAATTAAGTAGATACCTGAATTGTTTAATTGCTTCAGATGTTTTTTATCCTCAAAATAATCTGACTTCAGAAGTATTACACTTTTCAAAGTATCATCAAACATAACACAGCCTGCAAGAAATAGGAGCCCGTTTTCTCTGCACAGGCTTCATGATCAGACCCTAAAGCTACCTAAACTACAACACACAGTATTTAGACCTGTTGTTAACTGAAAAATGAAAGGCCTCTAAAAATGTCCTTCAACTTACAGTAAAGTATTCTCAACCTGAGAGTCATGAAGGATGCAAGTTAAATCAACTATTTCTGGAAGGTTATGAAACACGGCATAATGTGTCTTCATTGTTTCCTTTTGATCTGCTTCATTTGTTTAGCTTTGCATACGTCTTAGGTATCCAAATGAACTAAGCTAGTCACAAAGTGTGCACATCAGTAAAGATGGCTCCCAGTGAGACAACAGTTAGTTTGCTTAATAGGCCTTAACGTTTGGGAAACTGCTTTGTGGATGAGCAAGCTTTAATTACAGTCTTTGCATTGCTTGCGTCAGAAGCCTAAACTTTAATGAGACTTCAGGAGTTAGAATATGAGTAATGCAGCTTTATGCTAAACATATTTGACAGACAAATGAATATGACTCTTAATAAGAGTCTCAGGTAAAGCTTTTTCGCTTACACAGCCAATAGGTAAACTTAGGCCTAGTCCACATGTAGGTGGGTATTTTTAAAACCTGAGATTTTCCTCAGCCATCTTCAAAAACAATCCTGTCCACATGCACAGCGTTTTAAAAACTTTGTCTACATGTCAACACAAAAACACTGCTGTTAAGAGCACAGCATGTTAACAGTAGTCCACTTATGTCTGTGAGTGAGCTGCTTCACCTACACAGTAAAGGACGGTGTGCTTGACATGTGAAAATTCTCTTACTATTCCTTTGCTTTATGAATTAGCAGTGAGCTCCATAGTCCATTCAGGCATCTCTGTTCATCACACAGTAGGAGAGCAACTGTGTGTAAGCATGGAGAAAGTTTTGTAGCAAGTCGAGTAAACAAATTTGGCTATGTCTTCCATTTCTAAGGAAACAACAATAATGATGTGGGGCCAAAATCTCCATTTTCCTTATCAACACGTCAACACGGTGATCAGAGTTTTCTACAAATCCTCATCCTGGAATGAGTTTTCAATAAGGTTTTTTTTTAGTAACTTAAAACATCATTTGTATTTTTATGGAAGGTCAAAACACACAGAAATACCTTTGTTTTCAAAAATACCCGCCAACGTGTGGACATGGCCGATGAATATGCTGCAGTCGACCCTAGAAAAGTAGGGCTCTATTATTAAAGAACAATTTAGTGAGTGATAATAATCGTAGTTCTCTGTCAAATTGGGCCAACTCTTAACTTGCTGCTTTTGCCAGCCATCATCTGAAGTCTTCTAAAAAACTGTGAAAAAATACACAAAAAATAAAGAGTGCTTGAAGTGTGGAGAGATAACATCAATGTTTTCTTGTCTAAGGGTACTTTTTCTCCAGTCACAATAAAAAATTTGGGGATGCACAATACTGGATTTTTTCTGAATTTTTGATGTGCTGATTTTTCCAAATTCATTTTAGCCATTACTGATATTTATGCCAATATATAAATGTAGTTAAGACTGAAAACTTCAGACCTTAAAACAGACAAAAAAATTGAAGAAAGAAGATGAGTAAAGAAAAGACTTCAGCTGATAGAGGTCTGTTAGTCCTGCTCAAAACTCCAAACCTATTTGTACATACAGCTCATATTTACAGTCAATATATGTGTTGTAAATATCGGCAGAAATGTATCAGCTAATGTGATAACTCTTTGAGCTGTATCTGCCAATAAAGGGATTATGCTGATAATATTGTGCATCCCTAAAATTCACTACCTTAAATTCCATCCATAAACATCTCTTATAGTCCTACTAAGTCTACATTACTTTAACTAAGTACCAAAGTCTGTTTAAATGTTTAATTTTTCATTCATTTTTGGCAAATGTTTGCACTGTTGGACCAAATTGTCTTAAGTAGGTCGGGTCTTGTTTCTCTTTCAACTCAAAAAGAATTGTTCTAATGTTTACATCGTAGAAAATAGAAGCAATATTTCCTTAACAAAATGCCTTTTTTGCATGAGGTTTACAATTTGTTTTGACTGATTTAGCTTTCTAATTTTGCCAAGACAAAAAACTATCAATAATATATATGAGATGAGTTATATCATAGAGCTTTCATTGGTTGGCCATGTATTTAATTGAGTGTAAGAAATATATTGTATGATATAATCCTAACATTATGTGAGAGTTTTACAATTCAGCTGCCATGCCAATTATTAAATTTATGTCAAGTGATATTTGTTCTGTGATTCAAGTTAAAAATGATGAGCAAAGCTCTGCATCATGTTATGGTTCCTGCCATGTTTAGAGTTTTTCAGCAGGGACCATTTTTCCTGCAACATAGGTACTTTAATTAGAAATATACGCACAAAAAAAGTTTTGAGATAAACCTATCTGCTCTTCTGCTGCATCCTTAATTTATTTTTATATTCAAGGTACTTTATGCTATGTTAATAGCACAGTCCACCATATGACAGAAATATATGTAAAGTTGCTTTGGCAGAAAGTATAAGATCTAGACGAGGATAATCACATTTTCCTTTAAGCAGAAGAATTATGTATATACTAAAGATTTATATCATACATATCAGAGTTTTATTTGATTGGGATTGTTTAAAATGTTCATTACCATTGTAATAAGAAAATATAATAAGTGTAATAGTTCTGTTTTTGGAGCTGCCACTCATGATGTGATCATATTTTTTCTATGCATGAAATCTGACTCTCCTCAGTCATGTTTTTTAAAATGTCTCATCTCCATAAGCCTGAGCTCAGTGTTATTGTGGTTCAGTCAGAACTCTTAAAGAGCCCGATTGAGCCAAAAGTGGACTTGGCTGAGCTCTTGTGAGTTCACGGAGATGAGGCAGAAGTGTTGTTGAGAAAGCTGCGATGGTCCAGTACACTGCCTGCTTTGTTTCAGTTTGGTTCCTTATTTAATTCCTACCTCGATTATTGTATTAATATGCCCCCTTTGGATCAATAAAAGATGGTTTTCTTAATTGTGTTGTTTTTATGAAACAGTTGTCCTGAACTAAGATTTCCCACATTATGGTGTGTTCACCCTGCTGCAGTCTGTTCTTTGTTTAAGAGCTGAATTTTTTCACTTTGAGCCCCAGACGACGTGCTGTCCTGGTCAGCTTCCTGCGTCTGAGTCGTGACCTGACAAACTTCCTAAAAATCTGAAACTACGACTAAAGGTTCCATCAGCTACTGTGTCACTTCCTCATCTACTTGGAGTAAGTTACCTATTCATTCGACTTGTGATGCAGATTTACAAACAGAAAAATAAAAAAGCAAAAAAGAAAAAAAAATTTTAAAGTGTAAAAGAAACAACTCCAAACAGAAGTACAAAATGTAATGTATTTATTTTGTGAGAAAACATGGAGGAGAGCTGCTCCTCCTCATCATTAAAAGCAGCCGGTAAAGGGGATTTTTATAGTCATTCCTCGTGGTTGCTTCCCTTAGGGTGTCAGTACATGTCCAACTGGACAGAGCCCCAGGAGTAGATGCAGAACTTGCTGGGTGGGTTTTATATCCCCTCGGTTCAGAGCTCCCACAGGAAAGGGTAGCTGCTGGGGAGAAAGACTTCAAGGTTGACTTCCATAGCCTTTTGAATAATGCAGGGATGGATGGATGAAATGAGATAAAGAAGGAATCATACCTGTTTGTAGTAGGTTAAATATCCATTGCCAACTTAATAATTTTTATTTGGCAAAAAATAAAAATAACTGTACAAAATGGCATCAGTGAAGCTCATATTTTCTTTTTATTTGCATGAAAAAACTACATGACATCTGATCATTTAAATCTTACACCACTTTATGACTGTAAATTATAAAGTTGTAATGCTTTGATGCACAAAAGGTTATTCACTTTTGGTTGTTAAATATAAAAATTACCAAATAATAAGAGCCAAAGACTTGGTTGAATTTTCACTTGATTCTTTTCAAAGTTTAAAATGTTGATATCATGACAAAGTTAATGCAGACAAGGTCAGAGAGGCCATCAGACTGAACAAAAAGGAACAGCAGCAGCTTTCACTTCTGTCAACACAGATCAGGACGCTATCACCAAAGAGCACTCAGTGAACTCACTTAAAGTGCCTAAAAAGTATTCATCCCCTTGGTTTTGCCCTTTTATCCACGTTATTCCTAGCCCCCATGATACTTTGCGTGAAATGAAGGCACAACTTCCAGCCCTTTCTGTCTAAACAGGACTTTGCAAAGAAACAAGATGCTAAACATGATTACTGGTGCAATTTGGAGATTAAAATATGTAAACTTTGTCTGTTACATGTCAAACGGGATAATATTATTTCTCTTTCCTCTACTAGAAAGGACAAAGTGAAGAAATCACCTCAAATAACCTGGAGAAGTATTTTTAGCTATCTTTATTGGCTTGGTATCAGTGTAAATAGTAATAGACAATCACATGTTGTTAAAGGAATTTTGTAGAAAACAGTCAGAGCTTTAACATTTCTCTGTTTAGTTTGTGAGGTTGCTGAAATTCTTGTTTCACCAACTTATCCCTCTTAAAACATGGGAATTATGTTGATATTACTATCCATGACTCAAGTTGTCAACTCTTCAGTTTGGTAAATCTCAAATTTTGTATTAAGAATTGATAATAAATCAATACTGAAAGAATCACTTCCCCAAGGCATTCAGACAGTGAAAAGCAAGTTTAAAATACTGTTGTTGGGGGAAAAAACCCTGTTATTGAAGACATATATTTAATTTTGTCATGTTATTAGTCCCACAACCGGAGCATACGAAGCATTTGGGAAGGGCAGGACTTTTCAAACACTTCTCAGAAGTTGACTGGATAAACATTCTAATTCAAATTCATTGACAAGAGTGACAAGACAAAGTGAGGTAGTAGGCATGTGCAGCTCTGGTACGACCCTAAGCTCCACAGGCTAACGCTGCTGTAGTGTGTGAACAGCTGAGCTTCTTGGTGAATAAAATTCATGCTGCAGCTGGCTGGGAGACATGCAGAAACATCTCTGCAGAGACATGAAAAGCTTTCAGTGTGGCTCTTTGCTCTTGTTTTAATTACCTCTGCCAAGGAGGTTATGTGATCGGCAGGGTTTGTTAGTTTGTTAGTTATTTAGTTAGTTTGTTAGCAACATAACTCAAAAAGTTATGGACGGATTTTGATGAAAATTTCAGGAAAATGTCAGAAATGGCAAAACAAAGAACTGATCAGATTCTGGGACTGATCTGGATCACTTTTTTAAAGGATTCTTTACTATTTGGAGATAGGGCTAATGGCGGAGGTCTGCGCTCTCCGAGTGCTTTTCTAGTGAAGAAATGTGGTCCAGTTCTGATTAAACTGCTGCTATACTCCAGCTTTTTCTACCATGGCAGCAGCCATTGGATACACTGGCAAACCCACATAGCAATCACAAGCTCATGCCAAAGCAGGCCGGGACACATGGCAAAAACTCTACTGAACAAAACCAGACCGCTCCGTGGAAACAGACAGTACACAAGTGTTGTGTGACACCAGCTCGACCAGGCTTTAGATGAAGGCTTTTTAATTCCTGCCTGCTCCTGTTTCTCTGTAACCTGACACGCCAAATGGATTTTTTCACACATCCATCTGGGAAAGCTTCAATAGGAAATGTTTGGGAAAAGGCAGAGGCTTTGAAAAAACTCTCAGAGTGTGATTGGGTGAACGTTCTGTCTGTCACATCTCTACAGGCCAATAAGAGCAACAAAACACGTGACGTAGCAGCTATCAAGCAGCATGTGCGCAGCTACTGAGGAATGATGCGAAACATGGCGACTACAGACATGTAAGTACTCGACTTTGTCATTTTTTAAAAAGAAAACAAGTCACTGCTGTTCTTTGTTCTTCTTTGAATGAAGAAATGTTGCCAAGTTCTGATAAAACTGGCACTTTAGCAGCATCCGCTCTAATCTCTTCCTCCATAACTGCACCAGCTCTTGCTGCTGCTTGTTTACGTCACGACTCTGCTGCACCTGAAAGTACTGCCCGTCGTCGCTGATTGGTCCTGTCACTTTCTAATCGGGCCCAAACGGTTCAGATGGGGAGCTTTGCAAGATGGATTCTCCAGTAAAAAAACAAGGAAACAGGCGTATCCATCTGCTTTGCAAGGTTAGTTTCTCTGTGAATTTTTAAAATTTTTGGATTTTTTTTTTTCTTTTTTTTTGTCGCCTGAGTATTTGACTACTTTCTGGACACAAAGTTGCTTAAGAATCAAGAATGTTTATAGTTTTGCACTTTAAAATCTTGGCATAGTCATAGACAGCTCAAAGCATGGCCTTTTTGGTAGCATGTATGTATGAATCACTGCTTGCCCCCCGAGGGGTGTTCTCCGCTGTTATGTTCTGCAAAGAACATACAGCTACATCTGAGCTAATCCCTGCAACAAAACCCCGCTACTGCCTCGTTCTCCTCAAATGATGCTGATTAGTCGGAACCATTTTTGGTTTGGCACAAACGTTGTAGATAATCATACTTGTTTGCCTGAGCACTGTACAATAATATAAAGCCTACAGGTAGGATGTGGTGGGCAGAACAAATCCATAAATCACTGAAATTGAAATTGTTAAAATAGTAACTGTTTTTCAGATTAAATACAAGAATCAATCTCCATGACTACTGAGGAAACTCCCGATGAGCACCCTGTGATTTTGCTCAAAGCTTGAAAAAGCAAGAAAGTAACCCTTAAGTAAGAAGAGAACACAAATCTCTGTATTTCCTGGTTTTGAAAGCATTCGGAGTTACAGCTCTTGACACTGATAACAGGAAGATATTATTGTCTGTAACTCAGTGTTTACACTCCACCTTTGACCTCACCTGTCTATAGGCTGAGCTGCACTGTGTCTGTGGAGGAGGAGAGATCAGGCAGGGTAAATCTGCAGCAGACATTCTTAGAAAGCTAATCTCCTTACAGACCCATAGACTCAGATGAGCTTCAGCTCACTTACAGAAGCAGGAAGTTGTTTTACAGTCGTAGTAGTGTTTGGAGGGAATCCAAGATGTCAGACGGACTTTAAGGAAGGATGTTTGATGGTAATTATGACGCGTGCAGTATCAGCAACAAACAGCAGACTAATTAGGATGCAGGGAAATTTAATTAATCCCTGATGCAGACTTTTTTCAAAGATGAGACTTTTTTAAGCTACATAGGGAGAGGGAGGGTTAATTATGACTTGGTATTTCTTTAATGCTATTACATAATACAATTCTAATGTAAATGTAGTCAAATACATGCATTTATCATTGTGTGAGAATATGCCAGATGAACATGAGAACAGCTTTTCTAAAAGAGACAGAAAAGAGGGGAAAAAATTGATCATGATCAAAGAATTATACCTATTTCTAGAATAAATAATGTTCTTAAAGTCACTGTGAAGCAAAATGAGAAATTAATCTCTCTGATGTAATAAAGTTGCTGTAAATGTGACAAGAACTAGGTGTGCATGAATTATGGATTTAGACAGTAGAAAGCCTGTCACCACTGTCAGAGCCAGGCTACAATGACATAAAAACACTGAGCTGTATTATTATCATGTGGCTTATTTTGCTTGCCTATATTAATAGCAAAGGGTTGGAAATTAGACACAAGCCAAATGCCAGGATTTTGTTCAGTGTTGGTGAATTTGCAGTGGTGAGTGGATTAATTAAAGTAATGTAACAGGGTGAATTGTGACATAAAACAACGTAAATGAACCCAGGATGTCTGCCTTTCCCATTCTGACACCAGAATGCACCTGCTCTCTGCTAGCCTTGCTTTACTAACAAGCCTTCTGTTATGAACCAAAAACTATGCTTTTAGACAGAAAACTCTTTTGGTTCTGAAGATGTATCCTTTTTACATATATACACAACTTCAAACGTTTTCAAGAATTTTAGGGTGAGCTACAGTGCCGTGTCGATGTTTTACCCTTTTATTGATTTTATAAATCAATCACAGTCAGGTTGCCCCTGGCCAAAGTGAGGCCCTAAGCAGACTGGCATGAGGCCCCTAAAACTGCCCCGGAGGGTCCAGTCACTGGTTAATCAGTATTCCTGGCTTCCATTACACCATGGAGACACAAGAACACTCCAAGCAACTCAGAGAAAAGGTTATTGAAAAGTATGTCAGAGGATGGATACAAAAAAAACCTGTAAGACACTGAACATCCCCTGGAGTTCAGATAAATCCACCATCAAGAAATGGAATGAATGTGGCACAAATCTGCCTAGATCAGGCCATCTTTACAAACTGAGTGACCATGCAAGAAGGAAACTAGTGAGAGAGGCCACCAAGACACCTATGACTACTCTGAAGGAGTTATAAGCTTCAGCAGCTGAGATGGGAGAGACTCTGCATACAACAACTGTTTCCCAAAGAAAACTCAGATTAAATTTCCACTAGAGTTCACCAGAAGGCATGCAGGAGACTCCACAGTCAAGTGAAGAAAGTTGTTTAGTCTGATGAGACCAAAATGGTGCTTTTTAGCCATAAAACATGACACTATGTTTGGCAGACAGCAAACACTGCACACCACCACAAACACACCATCCCCACTGTGAAGCCCAATGGTGGCAGCATCATGCTGTGGGGATGCTTCACAGCACCCAACCCTGAAAGGCTTGTAAAGGTAGAGGGTAAAACTAATGCAGCAAAATACAGGAGGACAATCTTAATCAATCTGCATAAGAACTACAGCTTCAGAGAAGATTTATTTTCCAGCATGAAAATGAACTGAAGCATACAGAGAAAGGTAAACAGAAATGGTTTAAAGACAGTAAAATGGCAGTGTCCAGATGTGAAAGCCTAAATGAGACCCGCACGGGCTCAGTGCTGTGATTGCAGCCAAAGGTGCATCTGCTACATACTTACTTGAAGGGGGCGAATATTTATCCCATCAATCTATCTTTTATACTGCTTATCCTGTTTGGAGTCAACGGTGGCAGGAGCCTATCCCAGCTGTCACTGGGCAGGAGGTGAGTTACACCCTGGAATGTCTGAACACTTACAGGCAAATGTTTTATCCCATCTTTATCCAGAGTGTTTTTTAGCAGTCCCCTGGTGCAATTACCATACAAAGCTGGAGTGAGCCAATGTGTGAACACCAAGTGATATTCAGGGAAATTCATGAGCCAGTGATAGTTGGCAATGAGTTTATCATCTTTGAAGCTGCTTCATCCTCTTATTCTGCTTTCCATTATACATGAACCACTCTGTCATTAGTACTCTGAATATGTTCAGCTCACATTGTGTTACATTAGACACCTTTTCTGTGCCATCCTTTGTACATTATTTCCTGTCTCATGAGATCCTCCCATCTTACACAGAAGTCTCCTGCTGTGAGGGCACATGTGAGTTAGTAGCTAAGGAAGGAGCTGCCTGTCCTGACACTTCCTAAAAATTTTCAGGAGCATGCACATAAAAAAGGCATGTTTTTTCACAAACAAAACTGAAACTTTCCAAAAACTTTCAGGTGGAGCTTCATTTGTGAATGCAAGTAGGTGATTTTTTTCACTCCAACCTTACTCTGACATTTTCCAGCTCATTCTGACTTTTGGTTGAAATCTTCATGAGGAGTCAGAATGAATCGGTGTGCTTATTCACAGTTGAAAAGGAAAATTCATCCTGGGTGAGCAGAGTGGGGTGATGGAGATTATATTCCACTACTGCTGCTGGGGTGGTGCAATCTTTGAGCTCATAATGAAGCTGCTTCACTCTCTTCAACTCACCTGTAAGTTCGTTTACACTTATTTTTTGAAAAAACTGAGAACATCCAATCACATGGAACATTACTGTAAAGGTAAAAAAAAAAAAAAAAAAAACATTCACTGTTGTGTTGGATTCTGGCACCATACCATTTCAGATATGTTGTAAATGTACAGGTACATCTAAAAAAATTAGAATATCATGAAAAAGTTCAATATTTTTTGTCCCTCTTTCCTGAAAGTGAAACCCATATATCATATAGACTTGTTACACATAGAGTGAAATATTTCAAGCCTTTATTTCTTGAAATGTTGATGATTATGGCTTTCAGATAAGCAAACCCAAAATTCAGTGTCTCAAAAAATTAGAATATTACATAAGATCAATATAAAAAGGATGTTTTACACAGAGATTTCAGGCTTCTGAAAGGTATGTTCATTTCTGTGCCTTCAATACTTGGTTGGGCCCCCTTTTCATGAATTACTGCATCAATGCGGCATGGCATGGAGGCGATCAGCCTGTGACACTGCTCAGGTGTAATGGAAGCCCAGGTTGTTTTGATAGCGGCCTTCAGGTCATCTGCATTGTTGTGTCTGGCATCTCATCTTCCTCTTGACAATACCCCATAGATTCTCTATGGGGTTCAGGTCAGGCCAGTGTCCTGGCCAATCAAGCACAGTAACACCATGGTCATTGAACCAGCTTTTGGTACTATTTGCAGTGTGAGAGGGAGCCAAGTCCTCCTGGAAAATGAAATCAGCATCTCCATGAAGCTTGTCAGCAGAAGGAAGCATGTAGGGCTCTAAAATGTCGTCATAGATGGCTGCGTTTACTGTGGACTTCAGAAAACACAGTGGACCAACACCAGCTGATGCCATGACAGTGGAAACTTCACGCTGGACTTCAAGCAACATGGATTCTGTGCCTCTCCTCTACTCCTCCAGACTCTGGGACCTTGGAGAGTGGAGAGGCACAGAATCCACATTGCTTGTAGTCCAGTGTGAAGTTTCCACAGTCAGTGATGATTTGGGCTGCCATGGCATCTGCTGGTGTTGGTCCACTGTGTTTTCTGAAGTCCACAGTCAACACAGCCATCTACCACGACATTTTAGAGCACTACTTGCTTCCTTCTGCTGACAAGCTTCATGGAGATGCTGATTTCATTTTCCAGCAGGACTTGGCACCTGCCCACACTGCCACAAGTACCAAAAGCTGGTTCAATGACCATGGTGTTACTGTGCTTGATTGGCCAGCAAACTGGCCTGACCTGAACCCCATAGAGAATCAAGAGGAAGATGAGAGACACCAGACCCAACAATGCAGATGACCTGAAGGCTGCTATCAAAACAACCTGGGCTTCCATTACACCTGAGCAGTGCCACAGGCTGATCACCTCCATGCCATGCCGTATTGATGCAGTAATTCATGAAAAGGGGGCCCAACCAGGTATTGAAGGCACAGAAATGAACATACTTTTCAGAAGCCTGAAATCTCTGTTTAAAACATCCTTTTTATATTGATCTTATGTAATATTCTAATTTTTTGAGACACTGAATTTTGGGTTTGCTTATCTGAAAGCCATAATCATCAACATTTCAAGAAATAAAGGCTTGAAATATGTCACTCTCTGTGTAACAAGTCTGTATAATATATGGGTTTCACTTTCAGGAAAGAGGGACAAAAAATATTGAACTTTTTCATGATATTCTAATTTTTTGAGATGTACCTGTACAGTGACTTCTTTGACGACATTACTCATAATTTTCCAGGAGTCCAAACTGACTGAAGAAAGTTCTCAGCATGCCACACTGTTTCTTTCTCCAGTGTATGAAAAAGTCTGTGCCATCTATATCCCATCTGCCCCTCTGCAGATCTAATGAGTTTGTGTGATCAGTGCAGGAAGGTGCTCATAGTCAGTGATCAAAGACCTCCACACAGGAGCCCCCCTTGTCTCCAGGAGCCGAGGGCCCCCGTATGCCACAGAGAGCACAAGGACGTTATTGTGCAAAGAGACAGAAGCAGAGCCCACCTCATCGCTGCTCAGCCAATCAGAACACCTCCTTTGGCTGCACCTTAGGTATCCTCTGTCTGTCCTCAGGGTGTAGAAGGGGTCAAAGGTCAGAGAAAGAGAAAGCACCTGTGGGTGAAACAGATGGAAAGTTAAAGATGGGACATTTTATTCAAATAAGCTAGGGACTTTGTTTTCTTAGGTCAAAACTGTCAAGATGAGTTTAAATACAACCTGAAACATTTGTGCCATAGTCCAAAGTTTATTTTTAAAACTAGTTTGTGATAACAAAGACTGCAACCATTTGTTTCTTTCTATACTAAGCATTTATGGTTATTAATGTTAGAAAATTCTCATGAGTGAAAACCAAAGACTCCCAGGTGCTCTAAACCACAAAGACACTCATTTTAAGACAATATAATGAACAAACAAGCATCCTATTCTCTCTCTAATCAAATTAAAAGAATTGCATGTTTAGATTTTCTTCTACAGTGAGCCTAATTGATTAATTTATCTTATGAGGAAGTTTTGTCAACAAGTCAATCAGCTTATCTCTTCAGTGCTGATGGAGCACAACTTCAGAGTAAAGAAAAGTTGTCTGATTCTACACTCGAGGTGAAGAAGCAGAATTACAAAAGACATTTTTCAGGACTGGGTTTGTTTATTTATTTTTATTTGAACCTTTATTTTAAAAGTCAGGAAAACTCACTATTAACTGTCTGTGTTCTGAGAGAATCCAGAAAAAGATGGGTAGTTGCACAGCTTACAATTTTAAGATTGCAGAAGAAGGGTCTACCAATTTGTTCACAGGGGGTGCCAAAATCCTCACTAAATAAAAATGCATTGTTGGAGCTTTAAAGGGAGAAACATTCGCATACACTGCATTCAGGAAGTGTTCACACCCCTTCACTTTCTTCAGTGCTCTTATCTCACAGTCTGATGCTACAGTCATTTGAATGTATTTGTATTGTCATTAACCTACACTCAGTACCCCACCATGAAAATGTGAACATAAAATTTTAGATTTTTTTGAATTTTTTATAAATAAAAGAACTGAAATATCACACTGACAGAAGTATTCAGACCCTTTGAAACAACAACAGAATTTTAGCTCAGGTTCCTCTCATTCTCTTGACCTTTGCTGAGATGTTTTTACACCTTGATTGGAGTCCATCTGTGGTAAACTGAATTGATTGGACATGATCACATGTTTTGTTTTGTTTTTTTTTGTAACCTCAGAGTGGGCTTCCTTGTGTTTTGCACAGAAGAGAGGCTTCCATTCAGCTCTCTGTCATGAAGCCCAGATCAGTGAAGGGCTACAGTGATGGTTATCCTTCTGGAACTTTGTCCCATCTCCACACAGGATCTCTGGAGCTCCGTCAGAGCGACCATCAGGTTCTTGGTCACCTTTCATACTAAGGCCTGTCTCTCCCGATTGGCCAGCTCTTGGAAGAGTCCTGGCTGTGCCCAACTTCTTCCATTTGATATTTATGGAGGCCACTGCACTCTTTCAGTGCAATAAAAATTTTTTATTGCCTTCCCCAGATCTGTGCCTTGCAGCAATCCTGTTTCTGAGCTCTGCAGGCAGTTCGTCTGATCTCATGGCTTGGCTTTTGCTCTGATATGAATGGTCAGCTGTGAGGTATTCTATAGGGAGGTGTGTGCCTTTCCAAATCATGTCCAATCACTTCAGTTTACCACAGGTGGACTCCAATCGAGGTGTAGAAACATCTCAGCAAAGATTCAGAGAAATGGGAGGAACCAGAGCTAAATTTCACGTGTTATGTGCAAAGGCTCTGAATACTTGGCGATGTGATATTTCAGTTCTTTTATTTTTCATAAATTTGCAAAAAAATCTAAAATTATCTTTTCAACTTAACATTATTGGGAGCTGAGTGTGGATTACTGAGGATAAAAAGAGTTCAAGGGACTGTAGCATCGGGCTGCAATATATCAAAACGGACGACTGAAAGTCATGGCGAAGGGTGAATATTCCTCTATTCCTCCCAGCATTGTGAGTATTCTCGCTAAAATTCGCTGTCTTTCTCTCTGTTACGCTCTGACTTGTCTCCTCGACCGGGCGTGCGTCTTTCAAAGTCTATAAACTCAAAAACTTTGAATAGAAACACACAAAAAACTGTTGCTGGGATTGAAGTTACTCATGTCCGCAATCTCCGCCATTAGCCATATCTCTCAATAGTAAAGAATCCTTTAAAAAATTCCTGGATCCAGATGGTGATCCGGATCAGTCCCAAAACCTAATCAGTTCTTCCTTATGCCATTTCTGACATTTCCTGAAAATCTGTCCATGCTTTTTTGAGTTATGTTGCTAACAAACGAACAAATGAACAAATCACATAACCTCCTTGGCGGAGGTAATAAACTGTCAACCTCATTTCACCATTAGTAAAATATGAACAAATATAAATGATAACACTGATAATAAATCATTCTGAGATTTTAAAAAAGTACAAATTATAAGTTTAAAGGCTCAAGGTCTGAGATAAAAGTCAAACTTATTAGTTCAAATGGTCAAAACATGAAATTTCAAGAAAAAATAATGTTTTAAAAGGCAAATAAATGAGATAAAAAGTCAAAATCACTAGTTCTAAAAAAGTAAAAATGTGACTTAGAATATTTAATTGGGAATTTTGAAGGTCAAAACATGGAAAAAGTAAAAATCAGAAGTTTAAGTCAGAACTGTGAGATGCAAAATTGAAAATATGAAATTCCAACATTAATTTCTTTTCCCACCGACTTTTTATCTAACTTCTTTTACTCTTTACTTTTTCAGATTTTTATAATTTAACAAGGATATTTTAAATCATCAAGGTTCAGTTTACACGTTTATACTGGAGGAAATCTGCATACTGTTGGCAGGCCAGTTATAATAGAAAGGTTGTATGAGCCTGAGGACCGGATACAACTGTACCACCGGCCGGATTTTGCCCCCGGGCCTTGAGTTTGACACCTGTGCTGTATGTGGTTAGCCAAAAAATGTGACTTTCTTACGATATTAAGATTTTTCTCAGAATAGTGTAAACCTATCTCAACATTCCTTTTTAGCCTGGGTTCTCCTACATGTAGATAAATATTGTGGTAAACTGTAGTGACGTAAAGCCTAGCTTCAGTGCTAACAATCTGACCCTCATTTTTGTGGCTAATACTCTTATTATTGACAAGTATCTCATACAAGGACACAGAGCTGGCTCTGAGTCCACTTTGACCACATCATGAGAACATCTAAACACTTTTAGTGTGATTTCTGCTCTGTAGGAGCCAGCCTGACTGCATAATAGGAACCTATTTGTTATTCTGATAGCTCTGGCTAACTTGAGTGAAGGACTCTTCTGTTAAACTTGATCTAAGGTTGTAAAATAAAGCACAAATGGAGCCTTTCTTTACCGAACCCTCCAAACTGCAGCCACATTAAGCTTGCAGTATACTGTTTAGTTTTATTCCCCCCTCTTCCTTCCCCTAAGGATCCGTGTCAGCCTGGATGTGATTCAACCGACTACAAAAGCCTGTTTAGACCCACGAGACACAACAGAAACTCTCAGACACAAGATGTTCCTCCTCTCTTAACTCCACCTTCCTCTCCCCGGCAGGAGGAGCGCTTCCCTCCGGACCAGTCCTCTCTCTGTAGATGTGACGGAGACGCGCACCCCCGCCCGCTCCCGTGACGCAGCGCCTCCCCGTGCGCACAGATGCTGGAGTGGAAGCGACAGGCGCGCTCATCTCTGTGGGACTGAACGAGACGTGGGAGAGAGGATCACCCGGTTTGGAGCCTCACACCGCGGGGAACGATGCTCAAAGAGAGGCTCTCCGCGGGCAGCAGGACTTAAAAAGCTGCGGTCCATCCATCTGGACACTTTGAATCCACTCTCGCCTCTTCCTCTTTGAAAAGGAAGATAAGAATCCAGGCGGTCATCTTCCAGCTCTCCTCGGGTCGGGAATTTAACCCCAGTCTGAAGGCCAGTCAATCAAACTATCACCATGTGGAAGACTAGGATCCTCCTGCTGCTGCTTTGGGTGCTTCAGGCGTCCGCTGAACTCCAGCAAGAGACGGAGCCACGGAGACTGCCACCGCCGGGAAAGTTGGATTTCGGTTACGTGCCTGCGGGAGTTTACGAGACACTGGCCCATTACGAACCGGGACCGATAGGGATCCTGTTCCACTTGGTGCACGGCTTTCTGTATGTGGTGCAACCCAACGCTTTCCCTGAAGGTAAGCATCCTCTTCACTGTCTCAACATGAGATCTCTACAGGGAGACTGACGGCACACAGTGGGATTTCTCTGGAGTTTAACTGGGAATGGTCACTTTAGAAACTGGTCTCACTAGAATATGTTGTTGTCATGTGGGACTTATGTGGTCAGAAATATCAGAAATCAACGATGTCTTTGAGTTCTAATCAGAGATAGTAGGCTGCTGGATCCGTTCTAGGGCTGGGCAATAAAGCAA
Organism: Cheilinus undulatus; assembly: GCF_018320785.1. Classification (NCBI taxonomy): domain Eukaryota; kingdom Metazoa; phylum Chordata; class Actinopteri; order Labriformes; family Labridae; genus Cheilinus; species Cheilinus undulatus. The sequence continues at coordinate 40,586,723 of NC_054874.1, forward strand.
GTTTTGAAGATGCATCACCATATCTGAAAATAAATGCAAATTTTGATCTAAATTGTGTCCATTTTGTGGCTGTTAAATTAAACTTTCAATCCTGATTAATCTCAGAATATCAGTGGTTAGTTGCAACTAATTGCATCCTTTGTGGCACATTTTAAAATTCCATTATTCCAAATTTAAAATGATTCTTGTGTCATTTTGGATAGCCTAATTGATTTCCTGTTTGGATACAGACCTGCTTTTATTGTTAGTTTAAAGTTTTTAACATGAACTTTACTGGGGAAAAGGAAATTGCTACAGCTCTTAAAGGAAATAAGGGAACAAAAAAGATAAATTTTTGTATTGGTTTAAGTTTATAACAAGGTTCAGATGACTTTTGAATGAGTTTTAAAGTGAAATGAGACATTAAGGAGCAGTGGTGGTTTACTATACATCACTGTGGCATCACTGTGTGACGCTGACATGGCTTAACCAAAGCATGCTGATAGGGACAAAAAGGCACAAGATTAACTGCAACTAAAATAAAATTAATGCACTTATTTTGGGCTTTAATTATTGCAATTAATAGGATTAATCTTGACAGCCCTTACCTATTTTGATTACTGCGTGAGTGCTCAAAATATTAGTCAAATGAAATGATACAGATAGCTGTTGAATACCTTTGCAACACAGTTAGCAGTCCTAGATGCCCAATATTTGGTAATTTAAAGTTTTGAACAATCAGAAATTCAGACAAACTCCTACACACTGTCTAAATTGCATAAATACGTTGGCAACATTTGGAAAAGTTGGTGGAACCTGCAAAAGTCCCTCACTTCTTGCAAGTGTAGTATTTCCCACACATTGACAACACTAGGGCGGGACACCCAGGTATATTTAAAGCCACTCAAGTGTTTTTGATGACCATAGGTATGTTTTTTTTGATTGAATATAGTCACCATCTGCACAGGCAGCAGATACATTTACAGACACATCCTAGAAATGCAGGATATCAAAATTTTTCCAATATCTGACATTCCCACATTTAGAAATCAATTTTAGCCGAGACTAATATCAGTACTGATATTTAAATGTGGATCAGCCTAAGACTTTAGTCCTTAAACACACTATTCAAAATCTGAGAATGAACAAATGAGCACATTGTAGCTCTTAAACATTAAGGTGTATAAAGAAAAATACATCTGCTGACAAAGGGCTGTTGGTCCAGCCTAAAGCTCCACTAACTTATTTGTTCCTACAACCAATATTTACAGCTGATATAGGACTTTTATTGCCAAGATATTGGTTATAAATAGAGATGCACTGATACCACATTTTCCTAGACCAAGTACAAATATTTAACATTGATTACTCACCGATGTATGAGTACTTTATTACTGCATAACTGTTCTTAAATTTATTTGAAAGTTTATTTTCATCAGACTTTCCTCATCCCTCCTTTTGACAATTGTATAATTGCACAGTTTTCATTCTCCTCTACTTCCTTTGTCATCCTCATTTATGTTAAAATATCAAAAACCTGCAGACATGGTTCAAACTTTGACTACATACTATCATGATGAGAGGCTGACATGACCCTAAATGGGACCCAGTACAGTATCTGCTGTTTACAAGTACAAGTACGAGTACTTAGGCTTGGCATCGGCTGGATCGGTATCTGTGCATCCCTAGTTAAAATATCAGCAGAAATGTTCAGATCTGCTGATACTGATATCATGCTGATGCATCCCTAGTTCATCCTTCCTACAAATGCTCCAAGGTGCAGCTTCTTATGTTAGAAATTGTTTCAACATTTTTGCAGCTTCTTATTGCTGATACCATTCTGTACTTCTGCACTTTTGGATGATGGCTGCGATATGGGACCTCGTCATAAACGCAATGCACCTACTATGATTACAGATGGGGGTTGACTGATTATCAACTTTGCTGATTATGGAGGCTGGTATTTTCATTTGGCTGATTATCTGCATTGGTATATTGTTTGACCAATAATGGATTAAATCTATCAATCAAAAAGTCTGAATCTTGATTCCTACAGAAAGTGTATGAGATCACTTCCTGTTTCTCTGCTGCTGTGCTATTTCTCGTGTCAACAGAGCTTTAAAATAGTTCATTTTTCTTAATTTTTTAAAACCATGATATTCCACTTTTGTCACTTCAAGTACATTGTCTTTGCAATAATAAATTCATATTGATTCTAAATATCGGCTATTAGTACCAGTATCAATCCCTTATTAATGAGCTAGGCCAGAACAGCATCATTCTGTGGGAAATACAAAGTTCCTCCTACTTTTCAAATGGTGCCAGTTTAGACCGTCCTTTTGAACTTTTTGACACTACGGATCATTTAAATAATGGAGATGTTATCATTTGAGAACGGAAAATTTTGCCAGCTTCAATAAACAGAAATTTATAAGAAAGTGTGTAGAAGTTTTATCTGCAGGTTTAGATTGTTAAAAACAAAATTTTGCCTGATATTGTCTATTTTTGTGGCTGGGTATCAAACAGGGTTCAAAGCTGTTTGATTTTTACTAGAATCAGATCAAAGTGTTTAAGTATGGAACTAGGACATCTGTTTATCTAATAACATATTGAGATATGATTTTTGTTCTTATTTCCCAGCCCTACTTGGGGAAGTCTGCAGGAACTGTGTATGATGTCTTAGGTGTGCTACTGGGAAGATCCACTTTCAGAGACTTGTCTGAGTGGAATAATATGTTGTCATGTGGGACCTATAGTGTCAGAAAAATCAGGAGTCCAGGATCAGCTGTTGTCCCATTCAAATCAGTGACATTACTGGATCTGTAATCAGTTGGCATGCGCAAAAACTCTGCATGCAAAGACAGATTAGTTCCCATGAATGAACGTGAATCAGCAGCGGCTGTTTGAACTGACGTTCTCCAGCTTCTCTTCTGTATGGTTGCGTGAAAATGTGTCTATAGATTTGTAGTCCATCCATGCGCCTGTGCTGTGCGCGTCTAGATTTGTGCGCAGAGCTGACAGCGCACATGAAGGTGATGTTTCTGCCTGCAGCACACTCTGTGTCCACATAATGACAACTAATGAACCTCTTGCTGACAGCAGAACGTGCTCAGCTCTACACGTGGAGTTCTGTTTTTTTCTTTTTATTTTGCCCGAGAGAGTGAATGTTTATTTGGGCACCCAGAAAGCCTCTGCGCACGCGTGGATCTCCATGTAATACAATTAGAGCTGACTGCTTAACAGACAGAAATAAGGTGTGTGAGTGTGTGTGTTTAATGGTCAAAAAGATGCGACACCCCTCCATGCGTCACAGTCTGAGAGCGCGCTCCGCTGGAACATTTTGCAGATTAGCAGCTCTCTGAGTCACCTTGTTAATTGGGTAATCCCATAAGCCCGTACACCATATGTTGTTGGCCTTTTAGATTCCAGTTTGTCACCAGCACTCGGGGGCTCATGTCCTAATCCTATGGAGCAGCAGACCACTGCTCAGTGAAGTTGTTAGTTCACCCATGGGTGCACCCACCCAATGATGCAGGACAGAGAATGGAAATCATGTGGAAATTGTTGGTTCGTACATAATAGTTCAGCTGCAGACAAACGCTTGCACATAGTTTTGACATTCCTTTGATTAGAGAGCCCCGGGGAATTCATTATGATTTTTGGGTTCACCAGAATTTGGATGGCGTTGGAAAAGGCGATGAGTGTATTAATAGCAGCAGTGCGTGTGTGGATATTTAACACGATGAATCCAGTGATTTGTCAGGTCTGTTTGGATGAAAACATGCTGGTTTGCAGCAAACCTTTGAGACTTGCAGAGCTCGTCATTTCTGTAACAGCATGTTGTAGGAATTCCCTCTGCACTGATGTTGAGCTGCTTGTTGGAGAACATAACGTGTAGTTACATTAAAATGTGTAAGACAAGTGAAGAAAAGGATCTGTAAGTCTCTTTCACTCCAGTGGTTTGTGACTGGAGGAGGTGCAGATGTCAGAGTGGAGCTCTGTTCAGGCTGAGTGGATGAAGCTCTGTCTTTACTTCAGACTGGGCTACAAATGCTATGGACATCTGCAAGCACATGTGTAAGGATTTCACTCTGGGTCAGGGTTTCTGCACAGATTTCTTGTCCTGAATTTGAAGCTTTAAAGGATTTAACAAAGGAAAAATCCTCAGTAGGGTCTCCAAGATACCAAAACTTAAATTAGGAGTATGATAAATATTAACCAATATCAACGCCTCTTTCAGTACCAGGGCAACAAAAATGAAACTCCCAGGATAGTACCGCTTTTTTTAACAAATAAAAAAATGGCAAGCAAAGTCTTAAACCCTGTCTCAAATGCACAGGACAGTTTGAAAATGTTGAAGGAGGGCAAAAAGCATTTATCAAATAGACCTTAAAACCTTGTGGAATTTAATATGTTATATTGGGAAAATTGTGAAATGGCAAAAATGTAAACTCTGAGGCCTGGAGGGGGCTGCATGGTGGTGCAGGGGTTAGCGGTTAGCATTCTTCTGTGCAGAGTTTGCATGTTCTCCCCCTGCTTGCGTGGGGTACTCTGGCTTCCTCCCACTACTAAAAACATGCTCATTAGGTTAATTGGTGACTCTAAATTGGCCGTAGGTGTGAATGAGATTGTGATATTGTCTGTCTCTATATGTCAGCTCTGCGATTGACTGGCGACCAGTCCAGGGTGTACATCGCCTCTCGCCCAATGACAGACCACTGTGACCCCCAATGAGATAAGCGGTATAAAAAAATGGATGAATGAGTCCTGGAGAGGTGTAATGTTTGAATTTGCACTGACTGACAGATTTATTTCTCTGTTCTCTGTGAAGCCAAAACTAGAAGAGATCTACAGTGCATTCAGAAAGTAGTCAGACCCCTCTCACTTTTTTCAGTTTTGTTATGTTGCAGCCTGAAGATACAGACTAAAAAAAAAAAAAAATTCTTTTTTAATTTTAGTAATCTACACTCAGTTCCCCATCCTGACAAATTCCATATAGAAGTTTGGCATTTTTTTTCAAATGTATTAAAGATAAAAAATTAAATATTCCATTGACATAAGTATTCACACTTTGCAACGACACTTGAAATTTAGCACAGGTTTTTCCAATTTCACTCAGTCTTTCCTGAGATTACTGTACGCATCGTTTGGAGTCCAGCTATGGTAAATTAAACTGATTGGACATGATTTGGAAAGGCACACACCTTTATATGAAAAGCCTCACAGCTGACAATGCATATCAGAGTAAAAACTAAGCCATGAGGTCAAAGGAACTGTCTGCAAAGCCCAAAGATGGGACTGTTCCAGGGCACAGATCTAGGGAAGGCTGCAAAAATAAAAAAAAACTCTGTTGCACTGGATGTTCCCAAGAGCACAGTGACCTCCATAATTCTCAAAATAAATAAGTTTGGCTCAACCAGGACTCTCCAAGAGCTGGTCGCCCTGCCAAACTGAGCAACTGGGGGAAAAAGGGCATTAGTAAGAGAGGTGACCAAGAACTTTATGGTCACTCTAACTAAGCTCCAGAGATCCTATGTGGAGATGGGACAAAGGTTTGGAAGAACAAACATCATTACAGCCCTCCATCTATCTGGACTTTATGGCAGAGTGGCTAGAAGGAAGCTTCTCCTCAGTGCAAAACACAGTTTGCACAGAACGCCTCGTGAAAGCCTGCTTCAGGCTGCAACATAACAAAATTGAAAAGGGGTTCTGAGTACTTTCTGAATGTGCTGTATATTTCTCTTCCTCCTGAGACCTGCCAACTTTAAAAGCTGCCTTTCCATGGTGTTTTTCAATGGTGGAGATGAACAGCAACACTCTTGTGAAATGCTGGCACTTCTCCTTTAAACCACATTTCATGAAGCTCATCTTATACTATACATTTCTCTGCAGACAGTATGACATAAACCCTTGGATAATTAAAAGAACAGTTGTGTGATTGGGTTTCATTATCAACACAAGTGACCCCAGCAGTACCTCTAACAGAGGACGACTGTGATTTTTGTGTCATTAGCATGGCTCTATCATCTCATCTTCCAATCACTGCATGACATTTTACTTCAGAAATATCTTTATAATCTCATGAATGTTTGATGCCGGCGACTGACACATTGGTTTTATGTATCAAACACACTGTGAGCTCGTAGGAGGTGTTATTAGCAAAGAAGCAACAAATGTCTATCACCAACACCTACACAAGCAAACGCGGTGTGACATATTCTCTCCAACATTTTTTTACCAGCTGTATGCTGCCGTGTGAAAGCCTCACCTCACACCCACACACACTCGGCAACACACATCTGCAACATGCCAGCATATAGGCTGCTGCATAGGAGAATAAGCTGCTTTCATAAATGGTATATGTGCCTCAGCTTCATTACAGCTCTTTACAGACGTGACAGTATATTTACAGAGAGACACAATACTCCAGAGATAGCCGGTACTTTATATGCATGAGCCCCAGAATCACAGCTTTGAAGAAAGATTTCATAGTTTAGTAATGTGCAATCAAAGTTTTTGGTTCAATCTTTCTGCACCAGTGATGGATTAAAAACTTAACTGATAACCACTGAATGTTGCTTTTTCTTTTCTTTGAGTAAATATTTAAGGCAGAGAATTCTGCTGCCTATATTAAAATTTTTTGACAGTGAAGGGTTTGTACATTGTCTAAAATGTATTAAGATGGGAAGCTGTTTTAGGATACATTCAGATTTTATTTGTTTATCTAAAACAGGGGGCGTTTCCCTCTTTGGCCCATTTGTAGCTGAACAAACCAATCACTGATGCAGAAAAAAATCAAGTGAGCTGAAATTACCAAGCATCCATTAACTGGGTGCTTGTTTGCTGCGAAACAGCTGCGGTGCTCATCAGCGCATGCTCACGCCAAAATAGTTTTCATACCAGGCGCATGTGTGCCATTTATTGGCTGAGCCTCCCTGCCATTACAGCCCTGTCTTTCTTCATTGTGTTTATTTTAAAAGTGAGCAAGAAATTCAGAAAATGATCGATACAAATGAGGTGAGTTTCTCCAAAACTGCCAAACACAACTTTTATTTCGAAAAGTACATGCCAGAAGTGTAACTACTCTGTTGTCTTGCCTGTAACGTATTTTACTGATGTTTAAACAGAGCTCCAGCAGCAGTTCAAGTTTAGAGAACAACTCCACAGACCAACACATTTTAGCTTTTGGCCTTCATCAGAGTTGCCAAGAAACATGTTGCAAACATATTCTACTGATGTGAACAGACATATCTGCTTAAACAAGGTAAATATGGCTCACTGTTGATAATTTTCTAGTCTATTTTGGCTGAGAGACACACATAGCTTTCAGAAAAATAGGCGAGCCTTCTATTCTCTAGATTCTCGGTGTGTGAGATGCACTCAATCAGGCAGATACCTCAGACTTTACAAATGCATGCTGAAATGAAAATCAAGCCATGGCATGGCACAGACGCCACACACCCAGTCTGATACAGTGTAAAAGAGGTGGTCTTGCCTTGCTTCCAGTTAAAACCCTTGAGTGGTTTGAGAATGCAGTCACTCAAATAATGGCATATAACGGTTTAACTCTGTAACAGTAATAGTAACATTCTAAGAAAAGGGTGCCAGCTATGTCTGGTTGTTGTCAAATGTGAAAATGATATTGATGGTGTGATTTAGAGGATTTTTCTGATGCTCTTGTCATACGTGTGAGTGTGTGAGAGGAAACATCTGCATAAAAGGCTTAACTTTAGATGGACACCAACTCATCATAAAGACAGTGAATATAACAGACAACAGGTCTCTCTTTTCTTCTGTTAATTAATCTTAGTGTAAGTCAACCATCACTGGAGAATAGAGGTGCATTAAGCTCCTTTTGCAGTTTTATCATTATCATTTCACGCCTGTGGGTGAGCTCCACTGGGGAGATGATAATGCCAGCCAGCGTCATGCTGCACATCCCAGTTGGAAAGTGTTTTCTCATTAACGTCTGGATTCCCTCGCCTCAGGACACCACGCCTAGGTGGATTTCAGATAAGAGACGGCTGCTGGAAATCTGGCATTTATTCAAGAGAGGTTACAGTTGCCAGGGAAACCTGTCTGCGGCTATCAAGGCCGATGTGTTTTTGCTCACCTCACTGACACCGGTGTGATGTGAGGTCAGATACTGTGATAAAATATGCGAGGTGGACTGATGCGGCTCTGGTAATGTTTATTAAAGACTCATCAAAAGAGAGTCCACTGTGTTTTTTCACAGCACAAAGGCGTAAAGGGACTTTGGTGTTCAGTGAAGGACACACAGACATGAAAGATACCGAAGGGGAAAACTTCAAAGATTTTTACCAAGGACAGAGCCGAGATCGAACTCTTCGTGATGTGAATCAGAGATTTACTAGAATTTTAAAGTAGCAGACATTTTGGTTCGATATCTTTCATGGCGAGGAAAAAATGACAAAGGCAGAGAAGTTTAAGGTTATGTACTCATAAATGTCAACTTAAAAGTAAACAAGTGTCAAAGTTTCAAGTAGACAATATCTTTGGAGTCTTTTTATAGATTATGTCTTGGACTTTGGACCTTAGTTTGATGGGATAGATGTAAAAAGACAGAAAAGGTCAGAAGAGAGCAGGGGCTGGCTTGTCCTGAACATCTCAATAACATAGTTGTAGTTCACATTATTCATGTGCTTCCGACAATAGTTGGGTTTTAAATTTAGTTTTAATGAAATGGCAGTTGTTATGGACCTCAGTTCAACAGGTCATTTATGCCAGGGAGACAGTCCACAATAACAGAAGACCCCCAGTCTGGTTTCGATCTAATTCTGGGTAAGACTAAGAAAACCTTCACCTGATGACCTGAGGGGCTGAATGGAGCTGTGGATGAATATTAAATGTTTAATTGTATTTTTATCGTCATCATGATATGAAAATGCACAATGTAGTAATTGCAAGGGATGCCCATGAGACAGTGGATTTTTTATAAACAAACCATGGATTCGGTCAGATCATTCGACCAATTAGATGAAGCTCTGGACATGCTGGCCAATCAGATGAAGCTCCAGCTCACAGATGTTCTCCCTTTGTTAACCAGGTGCAATTTGATAGTATGCTTACATGCAGAGTAGGTCAAACAGCCACTGTAACTAAATAATGATATTACAAGGTCTGTAAAGTAATTAAAAATCATACATTGTTGACAGGCCACTGTGTTAAGAACCAGCAGGCAAAATTTCAGTAATGTAAAAATCGCGAAGTATATGGAATTAATCATCAAAATCATGTAAATGAGGAGGTATTATCTGCTCTAGGTACCGTGGGCATTTCGGTCGAATGCGCTCAAGCCGCACCCAGTCATGAGAAATTCGACCCTCTCTCAAATTTAAAAAAAATCTACAACCGCAATGGAGGCCTCATCTGTCTGCTCTACTAGTTACAGCTCTCATTATGAGCCACAGCCACCACAGAAACAGTCACGTTTATGTCATGACAGACATTTAAGTTCTAAAGTATGTGTCCTTTTGTCATCTTGCGTTTGTTATGTCTCCCTTCCGTTGATGTCTTCATGTTAAGTTGCTGTGAAAACACTGCCATTTCTTGATATTGCTTTTCAAAATAAAATTCTTCAATGATGATTAGCATTACAGGCTTTTATTGTGACAGACTTGGCAGGGATAAAACATCTCTTTCATCAAAACTTCACTTAAAGAGCATCAAACTGTTGATGCTTTGAGAGAGACAAAGCCACAGTCTGCGTCTTTTAATCATCCAGGACTAAGGGAGTGAAATATGGATCAAAACATACCTTCAACAGGTGAGATGTTTGTTCCTACTGCGCCTGGTTGAAGTGAAAAATAGACAAGTACTCCAGCAAATAGCCTTTCCCATGACCTTACGGTGAACTATGGCCAACTGTCTGGCTCCGTGCAAGAGCAGAGGGACAGAAGTCTGTTTCCTGTTGCAAATCTCTCTTTGATGCTTTTGATTATAGATGTGGGTTTGGGAAATTTACCTCACAATGAAGAAAACAGAGTTTAGCTGGCTGTTAATTTTTAATGAAGGCAGTGACATCAGCTGAGAGCAGACTATTTAGAGAAACTGCCATGATTTTATATCGTTGAAGCATTGAGGGGGCACTATATTTGCCCTGCCCAAACTAAACTTAGCTACAAAACAGGTGAAAAACAGTTAAGATCCAAAATTCAGTCACACATACTGTAGATCTCATTGTGTCACACATTTACAGCAACCTTATTCCAACATATCTAGTGTGTTAAGGCACAAATATTGGATTTCACTTTACAGGGACTTTAACTGAACTCCGGACCTGCCCCAGAATACAGGCACCAAGAGAGAATCGATTTATTGACAGAACTATAACAGAGACGCTACTTAGAACAACGGATGAAACAAGAGAGAGGAAATGTGCAATATGAAGACTGTGTGGTGGAAATGAACAGAACCCCTGCTATTTGAGACTACTTTGAATTAAGAGAGACAGCATTTTACAAGCAGTTTAAAACCAAGGTCAGACTGCACATTTTCAGCATGATTAAAGCCCAATCTGACAGTCGTAGGGTTTCATGACCCATCGGCCTGCAAAAATCTGTCACTGTATATCAGTGAAGCCTCAAGACTTCCCAATAGAAAGTCTACTATGTTTGATTTTTGTCCTACCTTCTGCGATTTGTTTCATGAGGTCAGGGACATTTACCAGTTATAGCACAGAGTGCTCTACGTGTGCCACAGTCACGAATGTAAACAAACCAAATGGCAAAGTGAAAGAAGAGTGATGAAGTTGGTGCTGTGAGATAGAACTACGAGAAAGAGGAAAAGTGTATTGAGCTCTGACATCTCTGCCTTTATGGTATGTTATAGAGGGACCAGGCCCACCAAGGCAGACTTAAAGAATTAAATCTTGGCAAGAAATACCAACTGTGAGTCACTGTTGTTAGCATAGCATCTATCATTCATCTTAACAATTGGAAAGGCAGACATAGACAGTCGACAGTATGTTTACTTACAGTCTTCTTTCTGGGAGAAGTCTAGTCTCAGCCCTCTTCCTTCCTACGCCATCACATAACGATTGATCACATCCCACCATGTTGGTCTAGTCCCAAAAACTATAGTGCTGTTATCACCCAATATCACAGCTGTGGGTGCTTTCAGAAACAAAGATAAAACTCTATCATCAAACACTGAAACAAAACCAGAACATTACAGCAGCAAGTCAACAACTCTTTCTTCTAGATGTTATAAATTATTCAGGCACCAGTGTTATCTGACTGGAACAGTTTCGATAATCACTTTTACTGAGCTACTTTTCCAATAAAAAACCCAAAACAATGATGCAGTATGAGTCTGTTTGATAAAGCTCTAAACGCAGGGATAAATGTTCTAAACCTCCAAGTTTACAATGTTTTATCTTAGATAACACAAACACATCCACTCAGAATGACTTGAACAAAGTTGATCTCTGACCTGCAAGTCTGCCACAGCCTGCAGCAGGAAACACGCCTGAATGCATCTGTACTTTTGACTTCATCAGAGGTGAATGAAAGAGGAAGGAAATATTTGTAGAAGCACAATGAAAATACACAATACCTTAAAACCTCCCACATTGTTTCCTAAAACAATGTCTCAAGTTTTGAATGCAGGGCAGATTAAAAGTCCTCACATTTTCTCTCAGACTAGACTAAAGTTATACTTAATGTGACTTACAAGACTGGCACCACCGGTGAATTAGAGAGAGCATTTACACTAATACAGTGCTTGTGCTTAGACAAGTCTCAACATGAGGATGTAATATTATCATTTTTAATTAGATCATTATGACCAATTACACCCAAGACAAACTAAATGACAAGCACAGTAAATCACTGCCAGTAGATTAGACTGCACACACTGACTTTTAGCACTGTACAGCCAAGATGGAAATTAGAGATGTAGAGACACTTTTTCAATTCATTTGACAAAAAAAAATAATGAAATACTCTTTTTTTTTTCCTCCAGTAGAGATTAGATGCAAGGTGTACAGAAAATTGCAAAGACAGAAACAGAATGCAGTGCACATATTGGAAATACTGATTAACAACCAAATAGCGCAACCAGCAAGAAGCATCACATGAAACTGCATCACCCTGTGACTTCAAAGTCCAAAATGCATCAGTAATGTACAGTAAGGAGTGGAGTAGACACCACTTGCATATATAATCGAAAAAGCCATAGAAATGACGAAGGACAACAGTTAATTTAAAGATTTGGACTGATGCTTAAAACGTTGGGGCCAGGTGTAATGCTCTACTTTTTAAAGAAAGACACTTTCTATATCACTTGAAAACTTTGTAAAGAAAAAAATGTTCAATTAGTAATGGGGGTGTGCAATATTATCGCTACAGGATCAGTAACAGAAGGTAATCGCTTATGAAGTTTATCATTGGTATCAGCTGACATGTCAATTTCTGCTGATATTTACAGCCAATATATCATCCATACCTACTGACAGAATGAGCAACTGCACAACAAGCTGTGGAGTTTTGAACTCAACTAACAGAGCTACTTAAACTGATGCCTTATTTTTCATTTTCTGACTTATTCCTTACACTGGGTCCTATGGACTGATGTAAAGGTCTGAACTACAGTTGAATTTAATTCTTTTGCTCCTCTGAATATTTTTTAAAGAGTTATTTCAAGTACTTTATCAGGATAGTCTCTAGAAATGGGGGTCTTAAGCTGCTACAGCAGAAATAGCTTTGTATTTGCATGTTGCCTGTGCAGGTGCTTGGAAAGATTTGATGTCAAGTTTGCAGCAGTGATTAGGTGTTAAGTTCTGGTACGGGCACAGTTAGCGATCACATTTGTATCTTTTTGGATGACAAATTCAAAGAAATGTGCAAATGTAAAAGCCTCAAAGGATGTCTTGATTTGTGTCACTCTTCTACTTTTAGTTTCGTCCTTCATGGACTCAAGCTAACACCATAAAGCAGTGGTTATCAAATGGTGTGGCAGGGCACACTGGTGTGTCTCGAGGCAAGATTAGGTGTGCTGTGGGAAATTGCAAAACCACATGTCGATACAGCAACTATACAACAAGAGACGAGGAATATCAGCTGTAAAAACTAGCCTACATCATCTGCAAATATTGGTACATATTGGTTTTCAATGTCAGCCTATATTGGTTGTAAATATTGGCCTATATCTTATTAAGATATTGGCCTGTATCATCTGTAAATATCGGTCAATATTGGCTTTCATTACCGGCCTATATCAGCTGTGAATATTGGCCCGTATTGGTTTTCAATATTGGCCTATATGGGCTGTCAGTGTCAGCCTATATTGGCTGTAAGTATCAGCCTATATCTTATTAAGATGTTGGCCTGTATCACCTGTAAATACTGGTCAGATTTGGCTTTCAATACCAGCCTATATCGTCTGTGAATGTTACCCTTTATCTTGTCTAAATATTGGCCTCTATCTGCCCTACATTGCAGCTTACCTATATTGGCTGTAAATATTATCTAATGTTGGCAGTGACTAAAACCCTATCTTAACTGCAAATATTGGCCTAAAAGGGCTTGAAATATCTGCCCATGTTGGCTGTGAAATTCAGCCTATATCTGCTGTAAATATCAACCTATATTGCATGTAAATATTGGCCATTATCAGCTGTGAATTCTGGTCATATTTGGCTGTAAATATCAGCTTTTATCTGCTTTAAATATAAACCTATATTTACAGTAAATATTTGCCAATAACAGCTGTAAATACTTACTTTAAACCTAAACAAGTTTGTGGATTTTTAGCCAGGTCCAACATCAGCCAAAGTAGTTGTTTCTGTTTATCTTCATTCCATAAACTTAAAGTGTGTTAAAAGGACTGAAGTTTCACATCTGAACCATTTTAATATCGGTATTGGGTAAGGGGAATCTGAAATAAATTGATATGTTGCCCCATGGCAAAAATCCAATATCGTGCATCCTTACTGAAGATACAGTAACACGTGTTGAAGTTGCCATTTTGCATGAATGAATATGGTGTGCCTTGAGATTTTGGCTTGATCTTAGGTGTGACTTGGACAAAATGTTTGAAAACCACTGCCATAGAGTATTGTCAGACAAATGCCTGACAAGGGTAGTTTGATTAATCCATTATCCCCAACAATGGTATCATTACATCCCCAGTTGAAATGTCAGGAATTGAAATGAGTGAGTGTTTTGCTGTGGCTAATTTTCAATCAATACCCAAGTTTAAACACAAAACCATGACCCCTGTAATTTATCTAGAGACAGCCGACTTCAGAAACATTTGATACTGGGTCAAATGTTCATTTTGGATGATGCAAATAGGAGCTTTTTGGCAGATAATGAAGATATCAGGATTTCCCTGCAGTTTGGTTTCTGTCTTTGAACTTTAGAGGCAGCCGAGATTCTCCAGGGTTCAAATGAGCTGCATTAAACCAAAATAGAAATGTGAACATAGATGAAGATGTAAGAGTGAGCCAGCAGGTCATTCAGAGTGTTTGTGGATAACTGCTTGTTGCTGCAGGCATTGTTACTCTTCAGTTTGAATTTAAAATGATTAAAGAAAGCGCCCTTCAACCAGAAGGTCGAGACTGGAGCTTCACGACAGCAAGCATATGCTCTGCTGAAGTGTCCTTGAGCAACATACTGAGTGCCAGTCTGACGCCGACCCTGCACTTTCACATCTTTGTGGAGGAGGCTGACTGCACGACAAATCTTCTAGTTGGGGGTGTTGATGCACTGTCAGAAGAAATCGTATCTGAGTCTAGAGTCTTTCTTTTTCAGCATTTTTCTGGCCAGTAACAAACATTTTTGCTAATTAGATTTCTTGAGCAGCGGGCACATCTGTGGAGATTATCGTTAGATGCTGCGATCATCCCCCAGATGGGTTTACATTTGCAATCATAATGTTTGGCAGATCTGAGTCATTCCTCTGTTTCTGATATAAAACAAGAGTCAGTGACATACAGAACCAAGTGTGCAGAAATGATGAGCTGGTGCCTGCTTTGGCTATTTTAGTCATTGTCTAGGTCAGTGAATCTCAACTGGTCTAGCCTCAGGATCCACCACAACCTCCTTAATGAGAAATCATGACCCAAATTTACAACAGATTTCAACCACTCTAATTAATATCAGGAAAAATAGTGCAGTTTGGACAGATGGATAGATCATATGGCAGAACAATGAGATTATTCAGTTATACCACAATATCAAATTATTTTGTCCTTTTATAGAGATTTCAAGAAATAAGGTGGGATAAAAAGAAATGTTTTGATCAATTTACTCATCGTCAAGGCCAAACAGAGTAAAATAAAATACACAGATGCATGTCTGCTTAGGGCTTTTGTATTCCATAGAGTTTATGTCACATTTTTTCCAAGCTTACAGTCATGAACCACTGAAACAGTTTTTTGACCCTCTTCTGGGTACTGACACCACTAGTTTAGAATCAGTGGTTCTCAACTAAAGCATTTGGCTCAAGTAAAGCAAAGATCTTGCAAAGTGAGAAAATCAGTTCAAATCCCTTAATGCAATGGTTCCCAACTTAGGGTCTGAGCACCCCTAGATCTCAAGGGGGTTATGGGGTCCTGTCTGCTCTTATGTTGCCAAATAAGATGCATGTATTCTCCCAAATTATGATTAGAAACATAATGTGTAGCAGTGTATACGGGCCACCCTAGAGGATGAAGAAAATAAGCAGGATCCTTTGATTTTTTTAAGCAAAAAAGCTGAAATTTGGGAGGAAATTGGAATTTTTTGAGATTCTGTAGACATATATTTACAAGAAAAAAACCTGGAATTTCAGAGTTTAAAAATCCAAAATTACAATGAAAACCTACAATTTTCTGCAAGTATAAAGTCTTAACTTTTGAAAGAAGATACTCAAGATTTCTAGTTTTTAGCATCATTGATTGACAACAGTGTAAATTCATAAAGTTACAAGAATCCAAATTGAAAACAATAGTTTGATTTTTAACTTTTATAATCTAAAAAATTGCAAGCTTTGGTTCACTTACATTCATAATGTTTTAACACAAGAATTTTTAGTTTTTCCTTAAAAAAAATTGTCCAGATTACTATTTTTTTCAGAATTATGGATAGTTTATACACTAATCTTTTGTCAAGAACAAATGTATGTAGGCATAATATTTTTGGGTATACTCAATAAAAACAATAAAAACTGATGTTTATTTTCCAAGCGGGTCCTGGGGGGGCTTAGCTTTTCTTAGATATGAGAAGAGAGAAGGCCCAAAGAAAAAAGGCTGGGAACCACCGCTCTAATGGAAAAGGTGTTGCTTTTAATTTACTGTCTAACTTTATTGAAATATAAGTGAAAGATGGAGAACGTTTCAGCTTTAAGTTTTAAAAAAGACCGTGACAAGGTTTCAACAATTCATAACAGATCCTTGCATCAGCCCTTTTCAGACTACGTGCACATTTTGCAGAGTGTGATGTTCATGTTGGTGCAGTGGGAGCTCAGTTGTTGAAGATGTGTGAGGGTTAAAGGTCCTATAGACTCAACTGTGCATACAGATTCACTCACATTTATTTCACTGGGCAGAGATCCGTTTGTTGGCAGCTTGTCTCAGATGGCTCGGACAGTTTCAGAGAAGTCAAACAAACACAACCACAGCAAAACTACTGCATTAATGTTTGCACGTCTATGAGGTAGTATTGTTAACAGACATAATATAATTGTAAATGAGCAAATCAGGACCTAATGACTGTAACAATAACAGCAGGTAATTTCCTGGTATTTGCCTGTTTCTTTAGTTATCAACACAAAACATAAACTCTACTCAAATTGTGACACAGAAAAACAGGATCATGTTGCTGCTTTCCCAGTCTTCTGTAGGGTTGGATAACAGCCCTGAGGCCCTCAAACATGCCTGCATGTCCTCAATATTTTAAACTTTTCTCTGCTTCCATCTGTTCCTAAATAAGGTCAAATATTGTGTGACAGGCATCAATAAAACATAACCCAACATTTACAGCAAAGGCATCCAATTATCCACACAGACCACAGACATCACTATAATTGGTATGTTTAATGACCTTCAGTAACAATGTATAATGCAGTTAGAATCCTTTAAACCAGGAAACTCTGGCTGGTATAAATAAACTGATGATTGGCATGATCCTACGCCTGACCCAGACACACTGTAGTAGCATCTGCATGGGGAAACGATGTATGGTTCCTCTGCAGTGTTTTGGTACTGTCACACGTGCTCATGTCGCTATACTGACAGTGATGGCCCTAAGCAGCAGGACGCTTCAGGACACACTCAGCCACAGTGTTACGCGCCTCCAACACAGTGCCAGCTGATCACTAGAGGCAATGTGTCGCTGCAGCACAGAACCAAGGAGGCCAACACAGGTGAAAACATGCAGAACTGACACACTTCTCACATCTCCCAGCCAATATTCACAGATACAAGCAGATTAGTATCAGTTAAGTGATCTCACATATGTGTTGATTGTAATAGTTGTAAATTCATTTCCAAGGAGTGGAAACTAAATTGCTGGTCTTAATGGTCTACTTATTAGCCAAACAGTCGCAAAAATTCTGACAGTTTTAACTCGTTTACTGCTGGCCTGACATGGTATAGAAGATGGAAATCTCACAAATGCTGCCTTTGCATTTTGGGTCAGGATAATGCAGTCACATTGTATGAAACTCAAAGACGGATAAGGCTTGCTATGTGCTAAAAGTTAAACGGATTTCCACGGTAGAATTACATGGTTCAGATGGTCCTGATTTCAAAAAGAGCCAGGATATGGAACAAATTTTCCCTTGCCCAAAACATCCTCTGTTTAGACCAGTGTTTCCCAACCATTTTTCCTTGGAGCCCCCCCTACATGTACCTAAGAACCCCCCTCCCCTCCCAGGACCCAAGAGCAAAGAAAAAGTGACACACTGCCACCAAAAATCAACATAGATTTTAATTGTTTCACTGATAAAAACCTGAAACTCCACTAACATTGGTTCATACAGCCAGTATTTACAGGTGATATAGGCAGATTATTATAGCTAAAATATCAGTTCATATCCGTCTCCCTTGATAATGCACTTTTAAGCTAATGTCTGCTCTGATATCATACATTATAATATTGTGCATACCGTGTAGCACTGCATTATGTAATAATGCCGCATTATGTAATAATGTGATAGATTTTCCATCCATCATGTAATAACGCCACATTTTCCAAGCCACTAAGCAGTTAGGGTTAGGGCAAGGTAGTACGGTAGGTGTTTAGTCTAGAGCCCTGAAGGGGGGTTAGGTTTAGACATAAGGCACTAAGCGGTTAGAGTTAGGGCAAGGTAGTTGGGTAGGGAATACCTTGGAGCCCACACTAAGTCCTATGGTTAGGGTTATTACATAATGAAAAAAAGGATGAGGCCATGGAGATTCAAGTTGAAATAGAAAATTTTTGTATCAATTCTTCTTCTAGCAAAATTATTAAATGGGCCATTCTGACCCAAACACCACACAATAGTCAGGGAAACAAAATGGATTGTGGGATGCTTAGTTTTGTCACTCCCTGGAAATGTACTTGCAGTAAAGTGCTTTTGCCTTTCTCTCCATTTTCCAATCCTGTTTTGGCATCCTATCAACTTTTTATAGACACGAGTGTTTGGCCTGCTTGCTGGCTTGATTCCAGGATCAAATGTATTGATAAAATAATTTTCTGAAATGTCAGTGGAGGATTGTTTTTCCTTTCTTTAAGATTTATCTTTGGGCTTTTATGCCTTTATTCAGACAGCAGAAAGAGTCAGAAACTGGATAGAAAGAGAGAGTGGGGAAAAGGAACTAAAGACTGGACTCAAACCTGGGCTACCCGTCCTGAGTACAACAGCCTGTGGACATGAAGAGCACGACAAACCACTAAGCCACCAGCGCCTCATCAATGGAGAACTGGAATGGAAAATTTACTTTATTAAAAAATTAAAATACAACTTATTTATGTATAAGCTTCCCAAAACAGAAACCATGTTATATTATCAGACATGTTATGAAAAGGTACTCCTAGTGAACTGGTACAATAGACTTATAGTAGTGCAGCCCTTTTTACTGTGGACTTTTATAACCGTGGGGCATCATGAGATTTAGAACGGCCACTAATTCTTTGTGTTTCATGCAGAATATTTGCACGGTACAGATGTAGTCTATATTTACTCTTAATTAACTGAGCTTATTCTCCAAACATGATGTCAAAGCGAGTTTTATCATGGCTTTCAAACTAATTCAGCCCCTCCTGAAAGCTGCAAGCTCACATGCAACTATTAATGCAAATTTAACCACAAAAATCTGTGCAGACTTGCTTTGTCTGCAACTTTTCAACATTTTTGACAATCACTTCTAAATGTTGCTGACCATTATAAAAGGTCTGTGCACTTTTAATTACACTATATTAAAAATGTATTTTTTTTAATTGTTGTAATCTTTATCCTTTTGTGGGAGGGCTACTTAGAACACAAAAATCATGTGACTGTTTACAACACTTGCTCCTTCATTACTGAGGAAATGCATCAAAATATTGCAACTTTCATGGCAGGTTTATGAAAAAGTTGCCACACAATCAGGAATATTAGCCCACAACAATCACAAAAAGGCCATAAATCCTGGAGACTGATTATTATTGATAGTTATCCACATGACAGCTGAACCTGCTGCAGGATGGAAACACTTCCCTTGTCATGCACGTCATCAGTGTACTCTTTTTTAAGCTGCACTCTGCAAAATGGATTTGAACTTGCTCTTTTGGTTGTATGACAAGTCTGACAGTGCGTTTATTTTTTTCAATACTAAAAGATTTAGTGAACATGACCGACTGTGTAACCTACACAAGAGAAAAAATCTTTCAGCTTCACTGCAGATGACAGCAATGTTAAAAATCAAGCATCTTCCTGGAGTTGAGCCTTTAAAGTAAGCCTGTACCAAACTTTGATGACTTTGTATGAACCCTGTTGTGAGTTTTGGGAGACGATAATGCCTCAGGATGAATGTAAATAGCAGTAAAATAAGTAATATTTCTGTATTTTGGACCATGACCCAAACAAACATGCAATATTTAGCCCTTAGGCGGTGGATAAATAGTGAAGGGTTATTTATTGCTATTTTCAGAGATTTAAATTATACTTTCTTGCGGCCATATTTATCATATTTCACCTTCCTTTTTATCACCAGTAAGTTAATCTATGTCATTGTAATGTAATTGTACAGGGAAGGAAGATAATCTTGCCATTAACCTAAGTATTGTGTTTTTAAATTTTTTCCTTATAAAATCTGTGTTGCATGTGGTTTTTGGATATTAAAGGAGGAAAGCATGTTTCTTCTCCGCGCTGGATGTGTCTGCAGCAGGTGAAAACACTTGCTGATAATGCTCTCGTCACACACCAGCTTCTTTTTCATTAAAGCTGCCGCTGCCCCAGCTTTGTGAGCGAAGATCACGCTGCATAATCAGAACACAAAACCAAACATTGTACAGCGTTCTAATTCCTCGCCTGCAGCCGCAGTCCTGTGAAAAGATATCAAAATAGCCTTTAGCTACATGTTGCTACTCTTGAAATGGATCCACAAATCTGGGATTAGTCTTTGTCATGGCTCAGCCAGCCAGGAGAGGGGTGGACGGCTGGAAAAGGATGGCGCCAATCCAAAATGATTATTCAGTTGTTTGAACCTGTGGAGAATATCCAAACCGATATTTGAACAACTCATTAAAAAAAACAGCAACAAATCCAAACCACCTGGAGCATGGATGACACATTTGGATGATATTAACAAACTGAAAATGTCACATTTTTCTGCTCAAGGAGATTCATTCTCAGGGAGGACACAGCTGAAGACAGGCAGAAGATGAAACTTTTTTCAAATCAATTCAAAATTGAAGATATTAAAGGTTGTGTGTTGGACAAATATTTTCATATCCTCCTTTATAGTGTTATTTGTATCTTTCAACTCACAAACTTTAATTTATATGATTGAAGTTTGTATTTGGCATATATTTAAGTGCTAGTGAAGAATCCTACTGTATGTTTTTGAGAAAAGAAACAAGAGAAGCTGGAAAAAGAGAAATGTTTTGGAACATATAATTTAGTAGCAAGCAGAGGTCCTCTTTATATCATGTCTGTGTTAAGTACACTGAAGTTTTATTGGTCTATTACAGTCCATTAAGCCATTATGTTCCCATATAAATGTGTTAGCACTAGGGAGACATTTGTCTTTGATGTGATTACCAAATGCTTGTTTACAAGTGATGACCTTGCACTGATAGCATGCTTAGCAATGAGACAATCAGAGAATCAGAGGTCAGACCTCTGTCACAACAGAGCATGTGTTAAAAGCTGGGCTTCATATTCTCAAGTCCTCAGTGAGTGGACTCTCAGTGTCACTACTACTCTGCAGCTGCTCTAAAGCTGCATGTCCACAAAGCAGCCTGGTGCGGTTTGGTTCACTACAGTGGACAATATTTACTCCTACTGTCAAAAGCTGAGAGAGGAACCAAAATAACTGATCTGTGCCATCCTAATTTTTTGCCATCCTTCTGCTGGGGGACTAAGTGAAACCTTACTTTAAAGGGTGGAGCTGGAAATACTGCAGCCGATTGATTGGTGGAAAAAATCTCCACCTCCTGTGCCACAGCAGTATTAATGAAAATAATGCAAACCATGCCATGTTTTGAGCTGGGCTGAACAGCTTTACTCCCTCACATACTTAAGAGTTTCTTGTTGCTGATGTCACAATAAGGGCTGAAAGATCAGCAAAAATAATCTAAGTGCGACTTTTTTCCCCGATATTGTGATTGCGATTTAATATGCGATTATTATTAGATTACTCAACTTGTGCATTTTTCAACAAATTCAAGCAATAAATCAATTTTGTAACCTACATTCAGTCAGGAACACTCATCATACATTTTAAAATTTGAATTACAAAATGGATATAGCCTACCGCAGAGAAGACTGCTCTGCTAGAAACACCCAAATGGATGGACACATAAATGGCAATGTGTATTGATAAAAATAAAATTTTTTCAGAAGCAATTAATCCAAAACAGTATGAATCTGAATATGAGGATGCAACAAGATTTAAGCTATAAAGGAGGCGGCCGGGGTGGAGGAGGTTAGACTTGTAAAGGTGCTGCAGAAAATTAATGCATTAAACTCCTATTTTGACATATTTTAAGTTGAAGAAATATTGCAACTTCTGTGATTTGTAAATTGCAGCAAGCCATATTGCGATTTAATCTAATTTTCGATTATTTTCCCAGCCCTAGTCAGAATCTAAATCAGGTTGTATTGCTGAGTAAATTTCAACATCTAGTGAATTGGACTTGGTGTGTGGTGCAAAGCAAATAAAGAGAAAGAATAAAAATATTATGAGGCTAATTAAAATTTTAAGTGGCTAGAAACTTAAATACATTGTTCTAGAAAAAAAAGTAGCAAAATAGAATTATAAAATAGAATGTAAAAATAGTGTAACACAGTGTATAGTTGTAAACAGAAGTCTGGTGTGCGTTAATGTAACATATAAAGTCTGTATAGACATGCGTTGTTTTTTGTACTGATTCTGGGGTTTAGTGAGAATCTGTGAGTACTGCTCATGAGGCTGACAGCAGAGAGGATGAAACTGTTCTTATGGCAGAAGGTTTTGGTCCTGATGGACCTCAGCCTCCTGCCTGAGAGGAGTCAGCTACAATTTTACCTGCACACCTCAGAGTCCTGGAGGTGCACAGATCATGGAGAGCTGGTAGATTGCAGGCAGTCAACTTCTCTGCTGTGCATCGTTGTTTATTATTGTTTGATAGACATAAAAAGCCAAAATGGAACCATATTTAGAGCTGTTTGAACCCCCAAAAAACCCAACTCTTATTGAGTCAAAATGACCCAGACCTCCCAAAAGAGCTGTAATTTTTATCACTATGAGCAAGGCTGGATGGATGTTGACTGTTGAATTACTAGCAAGATCATATGTGAGGTGAATGTGATGAAAATGACTGTATGCTGTAAATGATAAATGTAAAAATAACTAAAATGACATGTTATTGATGAAAATTATTGTCCTACAGCTGGATTGTCACTTTTATTACAAAGATTTTCACAGAATATTTCTGGTCACATGAATTTTCTTCATCCGGTTTTGATCATCACTTACTTTCACTCTTGTTGGATCTTTCCTTGAATGCTAATGAAGTTGGTTGTGCAGTGAAAGATAAATGAATGACAAAACAATCAAAATAATTAAATTGTCTATTTTCATCCAATTGCAACAATTTTCATTAAATCAGCCTCAAATTAATCACATCACCGTATAATTTATCATTCCCTCGTTTCGATTCAAGTTCATTTCTATCACTTCCTTTTAAACGTGTTTTTTTGGTCAAAAAGCTCAATTTACATTCTCTTGATGTTACACATGAACACATCATGGTGTTTTATTTACATTCTACTAGAATTGGGTAATCCTTCTCTCCTTGAATGCATCGTATTACAACTGTAGGTCAGTTCTTTAAGTGAGCTAATTAACTTCTGCTGATTTTAACATTGGAGATAAATATTTCTAACTAACAGGAGCTGCCCTAAAGTTTGGGAGTGCTTTTCTTGGACTTTTTGGGCAGAAAAAGAGCAGCTAAAGCCTAAAAATGCATACTGCTCTAACAGCCTGAGTTTGTTTGGGTTTTTCCATCTTGCTGATAGTCTAAGGTAGACTAAGTGTATTTTGGTTTAATTTGATTCATAATGGTGATGCTTTTTAAGCATATGATACGGCTAATGTGCTCTTTAGGCCTACTTGTCTGTGTCTCTGCTCTAAGACAGTCACAGTGAGTGATGCAGGCAGACGAGAGAGAGGAGACACAGGAACACCTCCTCCTCTCTGATGTGTTTGACATCTCTACTGTTAACGTTTGAACGCCTTTCTTCCTCATTCACCACAGTTAACGAACCAATGTAGCATGCTCTCTGGACATTATCCACTAAATATTAAAGCGTGGTTATTGCTAACGGTTATCGTGATGATCAGAATGTGAACAGTATGATAAACAGGGATATTTTATCATGGTTATCACTGATTGCATCTCTACTTGAACGTGTACCAGAGAAAAATATGTGGCAAAAGACTGTAGTGAAGCCCTGAGTGGACACAGTGAATTCATACGTATATTTTTTGGGTTTTCATTAAGATGAATAAATTTCAGTGTTGGTCTCAAGATAAGAACTTCTGTATCTCCTTTTGTTTGGACAAAAAACTGCTTTCCCGAAATAACCGGGAAATTCTTTGAGAAGTAACCAAACATCCCTGCTGTCTTGGGAACATGGAGTAAAATAACATGTAGGCATACATGTCCTATAGTGATGAGTGTTTTAACGTGTTTTTTTTCTTGTCCTGTCTCTTTGTTCAGGTATGTTTGTTCTATTTGGGGTTAAAGCAGCAATTATTTTCATTAGAGAAATTTGAGAGGGTGGAAGTTTTAGAAAATTTTCTCTGAAGGAGGTGGTGGTGGGTCCTGACGTCTGACCAGTTGAGAACCACTGCTGTAAAGGTTCCAAACGCCACCTACACTATATTGCCAAAAGTACTCACTCACCCATCCAAATAATTGAAATCAGGTGTTCCAATCACTTCCATGGCCACAGGTGTATAAAATCAAGCACCCTGGCATACAGACTGTTTCTACAAACATTTGTGAAAGAATGGATCACTGTGATAGGATGCCACCTGTGCAAGAAGTCCAATGGTGAAATTTCCTGGCTCCTAAATATTCCACAGTGAACTGTCAGTGGTATTATAACAAAGTGGAAGCGATTGGAAATGACAGCAACTCAGCCATGAAGTGGTAGGCCACATAAAATGACAGAGCGGGGTCAGCGGACGCTGAGGCGCATTGTGCGCAGAGGTTGTCAACATTCTGCAGAGTCAAACACTACAGACCTCCAAACTTCATGTGGACTTCAGATTAGCTCAAGAACAATGCGTAGAGAGCTTCATGGAATGTGTTTCCATGGCCGAGCAGCTGCATCCAAGCCGTACGTCACCAAGTGCAATGCAAAGCATCAGATGAAGTGGTGTAAAGCACGCCACCACTGGACTCTAGACTCTGGATGAACTTGACTGGCCTGCACAGAGTCCTGACCTCAACCTGATAGAACACCTCTGGGAGGAATTAGAGCGGAGACTGAGAGCCAGGCCATCTCGTCCAACATCAGTGTGCGACCTCACAAATGAAGAATAGTCAAAAATTCCCATTAACACACTCCTAAACCTTGTGGAAAGCCTTCCCAGAAGAGTTGAAGCTGTTATAGCTGCAAAGGGTGGACCGACATCATATTAAACCCTATGGATTAAGAATGGAGTAAGTTCATATGTCAGTCAAGGCAGGTGAGCGAATACTTTTGGCAGTATATTGTATGTAATGTTGTCCAGATGAATGTGAAATCCATCCATGCCATGGAGATGTGAAACAGTCTGGTTAGCATATAAATGCCAGACAGTGGCTGTAGTTATTCAAGCTGATAGAGCTTCAGTGAATTAGTTTGTGTTTATGTGAGAATTCAGCATGGCCTCTCACAGAGTGTGAGTCAATCAGTGCAGTGCCAGGTGTGTGAGGACTGATTGCCACTGATGAGGGCCAGGTGTGGCAAACTGATTTAAGCACCTGGGCTGCAGCACTCTGTGCTGACTCATTACCTCACCTTCAGAGTTAGTGAGCGCATCTCCTTGTGTTTTCCTGTGTTTTGAGCGAAAGTTAGCACAAACATTACTGACAACTTACCTGAGAATATTACCTGTGAATTAACAGTTGAAGTGGATTAGTGCTGGAGGTCTTTGCCCAGTCCTTTTGTTTAGTTTTCACTGCTCTGGTGACCATAGTGTTTCATGGGAGAAAGCTTTTCTTCCCCCTTTGAGCTTTGTTTCTAATCAGCTGCTAGGCAGCGGTGGTTTTGTTCTCTTTTCTCAGTATTATTTTAGTTGGGGAGATTCTTAGTTTGGGTTGCTACCAGTTTGGGTTCTCTCCTTCCCTTTCCCAAATATCGCTTGCGATTTTAGTGGTTATCCTTCTGGGATAGCTTTAAGAACCCTCCCCCCCCGAGTCCGCAATTCTTCCCCACTTCCCGCATTCTGACAGTTTAAAGCTGAAGTCTGTTAACCATGATTGCCAGTTCACTCTCCATTCTTCTGTTTGTTTGTTTTTAAATCATTTTCAACGTTTATATTCTCATTAAAAGTTTTAGTAGCTTAAAACATGAATCTTCAAATAATTTTCCCCCAACATGGCAGATGCTGATTACTTTCTTTTTTTCTTTACTTTCAATTTCTGCTGCAAAAGCACATTTTTCCCTCAAAGAGAAGCCAAGAAGAGCCTTGTCACAGACTCACAGCCCCCCCCCCCCCCCCCGTTCTGGCAGCTTAATATGCTTTCAAATAATCTTTTTGTGTATTTATCTTGTCAGTGCAGAAGTTAAGAGGTGTTTGGTTGCTTTTGAAGGAATTTCAAATTACAAGTGCTTCAAAGAAATGCTGTAAAACTGAGAGGTGCTTCTTTCATTGAGACCGCTTTGGTTTAGTTTTAGACAATAAAAACTGTTGAATTCAAGCATCGCTGCATGACTCCATCACAATGAGCTGCCTGGTGCATTTGGAACACTTGACTATGAAAAGGCCATTCATTGTGTCACTGAGTCTCAGTGCTGAAGTGTGTTCTTATGGTATAGAAAGAGGGAAAAGTGGATCAGTAGAGTGAAAAAGCAGCTCCTGGATTCTGAGAGGAAAGTGATGCATCTCATTTAGAAAGCGTGCTTCACCAGGGGCTGGCATATTAGCAGACTAAGTAAGGGAAGATAAGAGCCATGGCATTAAGATAAGTTGAACGTTTGAGACTTTTCAAGGTAATATTATAATGCCACCATCAGCTTAAGCTCCCAGCTATCTGACAGAGCAGGTAAGAGTCAGCCGGAGAGAAAGCACAGGGAGAGACGAAAATCTGAAGATCGCTAGAGCAAGAAAGGCTGGGGAGATAGCTTATTAACCGAGAAAGAAAAAAACATTAAAAGGGAACGAATAAATAGAGGGAGTAAGAGCTGTCAGTTCCCCGGGTGTTGCTAAAGCAGTGTCTCATTCTGGGACGTCATATTTGGGTCAGGCCAGGGAAACCAAGCAGGATAGAAGAGGCGAGGCCGAGGCGAGGCGAGCAGCTCAGTCCTGCTGAATGGAGGACAAGTCATGCATCCTCTGTCCTCTTGTTGTTCCGCTTCATTGATTGTCTGCAGTGATGCTTGCTATGAGTCGACTTTGGGGACGTGGTGAGTTGTAATTGCAGATGTGTGGTGGTAAAGGGGTTGACCTGCCAACGCTGGAGATGACCGCTTCATGGAGACTTCCTGTTCAGTGTTTCCTGTGGCGTTGGCACTACTCATCACACTGCTTCACGTTGTTAGACATTGCTCAGTGGTCCAGAGGTTGTTCTTCTGAGGTTTGTATTGTCATAGGCATAGCAGCATAGCAACTTGGAGAGGTATTTTTGGTCTGCATTGAACCTCTCTGAAACAAACCGGCTGTCAACAAACACTACAACAAGAAAAAAAAACAAAAAAAAAACAATGACATTACTATCTCAATCCCCTCTCTTTTGTTTGATTTTTATATGAGGCTAAATGCTTCATAAAGTAAAACACCACTTCTCTATTGTTGTCAGAAATCAGAATTCTTTTAATTAACTCATGTTTTAGGAAAAAAAATCTCTGTTACTTCAAATATAAAAGGATAAAATATGATAAAAAAAAAAAAAGGTAGGATGTGTGCAGTCACAGAGTCTGGAGCATCCTTTTCATGCTCAAGCTCCTCCCCTCTTACAGGAGATTCAGAATACCAAAGGCCAAATCCAACAAGATAAAACATTCTTTCATCACTCGAGCCATTACACAACTAAATTTAAAAAAATATCAATATGATTTATTTTCACTACATACAGTGCTTTACAAATTTATTAGACCACCCTAATCCTAACCAAAGAAAGGTTTATGCCACAGCTGCCCTAAATTAACAGCATTGGTAATTACCAAAATCATTTTTTATGTTTCTGCAATGGTTAATACACCAATATGTAGAAGCTCTTTAACCCAAATGATATTTTTAATGCTAAAATATAATTATTATTGTTATACATGAAAAATTATTATAAAAACATTATAGTTATTTACTTGCATTCCTGAACAGAAAAATGAGTTTTAGTGGTTGAATGTTATGCTTGATTCATTTCTGACTTCTTAGAGAAGCCCAGTAAGCCGGCTCAAATTTGGGTGTATTCATTTTGAAATCCCTCATTCCTGTTCAAAATGGTAAAAAATGGAGAGCTCACTGAGAATAACAGAGTCCGCATTAAAGCACTTCATGATGCTGGATGGTCTTTGAGACAAATATGACAGGTGCTCTAATGAATTTGTGAAGCACTGTATGTCTAAAGATTTATTTTAATCATGGTTTTGTCTTCAGTTGTCCTTAACTGCATTTTGCATTTATGCATTTCAGTGTTGTGTCTGAGCTTGTTTGATTGTGTTTCCCATGTTTCAGTCAGTTTTTTTTGCTAGGCTGTGAAGCAGATTTCCCTTTTGGGACTATAAAGACTCACTTGCTACTTTGCACCAGAATTACTCTTGGTTACCCTAGTAATTATCAGCTGTCCAATTATTAAAATTTTTAAATTGTAATTAATTTCTGAAATTTTTCAGTCAATTGCAATTAACCTCACCATTCTGAAATTTCACTATTCTGCATTTAAAACTGTTTTTGTGTCATTTTAGATTATTGTACTGTCTTAAAGGTCACACATTTTATCTTTTTGAGACAAGTTTATATTGGTCTCAGAGATCCCCAAAACATGCCTGTGAAGTCTGTTGAAAAACACTCAGAACGAGCTGTTTCTATGTCTGTGGCTTTAAATGTTAATGAGCTGTCTGACTCCACCCCTGAGTTCACCCCTCTCAGGAAATGGATGTGGCTTTAAATGTTAATGAGCTGTCTGACTCCACCCCTGATTTCACCCCTCTCGGGAAATGGATGTGGCCTCATAGATGTGGCTCTCCTGATCTTCCTCTGAGCTGCCAGCTCAGAGGAAGATCAGGAGAGATGGGTGGAACTTTCCTCCAAGTGGAGAGGGCCAACCGAACCTGGCGACAGTGCCAACTCCCCACATGACATCATGAGGCTTGTTTCAGCACACATTTTCTAAGAGGTGGAGAAAGAGACAGGGGGAGGGAATGGACTTTTTCTGATTCTTGGGGGGATTGTGGACAGGCCAGGGGCACATATTTTTGTTAAAAAAAAAAAAGCCTGAAAAAGTGTATTTTGCATAATATGGGATCTTTAAACTAAGGGTGATTGACTTGAAAGTAAAATGAGGAACTTCAGGTAGTTGACTATAAAATTAACTTAACCATGGAAAAAGGAAATGTTAAAAAGGAAGACAGGAAAAGGAAAACGTGTTTCATACACTCTGAAATAGATGACAATTGACTTGTCCACTGAGCTGTTGTGAGTTTTTCGTAGTAATATTAGGCTTTAAACAGAGTGGTGTGCTTGTTTGACATCGCTGTGGCTGCAGGGAGATGTCAGTGGCCTAACCAAAATGTGCTGAAAGGGAAAATAAAGCATGTGATTAAGAAAAAAACATTGAATCTAAATACTGACTAATGTATTAATGCTGACAGCCCTATTTAGGGATGGGAATGACAAGGTTTTGTTGATAGTGATTCTGCTTATCAATTCAATTCTTTATTAATTCCCTTGCTGATTCCTTCCTGTGAATTTTGTTTTTTGAAAAAGTAGACTATAGGTTTTTACTCTTGACAGCTCATATTTTAGTGAGTCTCTTTCTCTCTGAATACTGAACAAGATGTATGCATTTTCAGTGAAAGTCAATGACACTTCTGTTCTGATGCTGCTTGCATCAGTTTTTGAGAAATGAAGCCACACTTTGGACCATTTTAGACTGTTTTTGTGACTGCCCACCATGTTTACTTCCTAGACTTTTCTGTTCAGGTTCACTGCGCTGACTGCCTCTCTGAGACTTTACAAGGCATGAGGAAGTAAGGCATTGAAAAGGAAATCATTAAGATTGAAGGAAATGATGTTGATGGATTGAACTACTAGTAGTTGGAGCAATTCTCATCTTTAACCTGTAAATTGTAAATTCAAAAGTGCAGAAACATAAAAAAAAGCTTCAGGTCTTTAGTCTTATACCAAAAGCTGCTGGGAGCAACAGAGAGCACTGTTCAAATTACATACACAACATTTTTATGTCAGAAAACTATCGAGATATTTGTGCAGTTTAGAGAAGTGTAACTTTTTTCCAGTTCTACTTTTCAAAACATTTTAGAGCAACACAATCTCTGATATGAAATAATAGATCAACAAGTACTATAGCTTATAAAAAGGTATGTGTCTTTAGTCATATACCAGCCATTATCTGCCATGAGAGAAAGAAAGCTAGGTAATGTTTTGCTACCAAGTCAATGTGAACATATTTGTGCATTTTAGCCAATGTGCAGGAGTTTGCCTGCACATTTGGCTAATGATAACCTGTACAATGAGTGGTTTATCTACCACCAATTTTGACCTCTGACTTGCTTAAAATGTGAGATAAAAAGTCATAATGTAGTTATATTGCTTATATTAACCTGCTAATAAAATATGAAAAAGTAGAATACTTTTATCAGTAAATTTCAATCTACAGGATACACTGTGAACAAGTTGTCTGTTAAAATCCATGCATTATTCATGAGTACTTAGACAAGACTTAACTCAAGCATTAGGCACAATGCAAGTATATCTGATGAATGAATTGGCTTCTAATTGGCCAAAACAAGCTGGATTTGTTGTGTCCTTTTCCCAGATTTTGTCTTTGTAACTATCTGCAGGTAGACGCTGTACCATCCACTCTGAATTGTCTGCAGGTTGCTGCTTCTGTCATGGTCACCTTTTCAACACGGCTTCAGCCTCGATTAGCTGACAGTAATCTGGGAGCTGGTTTACTTGGCCCAGACTGCAGAGCCAATCCTCTTGGCTTCCCATCCAGCAGTAGGCGTGCAGACCAGGCTGTGCTATGGACCACTTGTCCCTTTGTCCCTGAACTCTTAAAAACAACTTAACCTACAGGTTAGAAAAGCTGCCATGCAGGTCACAGTTTAACAAGATGGAACTTAAAAAAATCTCCAGTGGTTAGTTGGTTAAAATGACTTCAGAACATCCTGATTTCCAGCTTCTTTAAAAGACAATTTAGGAGGTTTACACTGAAATAAAGAAAACTGAAATGCTATTGGTGTTGGATCATAGGTTCTGATCTTCAGTTCAGCTGCTGCCCTCACAAATTTCTGCTCTGGCTTCAGGCTCTCCTCACCAAACTGCACAGCCTTGTCTTTGCAGATTCATCTCAACATTCAAGAAGAAAGACATCAAAAGACAAATCTGTGACTTTTCTCCCTGATCTCACTTAGAAAACTCCGTGCCATTTTGTTTGTTGCTTGTTTTTGTTGATTTGACACAGAGTGATACAAATGGGAATAAGGGCGTAAGGATCTGAACACTCTCTCCTTGAAGGCATTTTTGGCATTTCAGTGAGTTGTTCACTCAAAAAAGTGACATAAGAAGTTGTGTTAGGAATGAAAAGAGAGGCTTTGGAGGGAAGTTCATATCATTTCAAGTTTCTCACCTGCAGGCAGCTGACAAAATGACTGTTTGAAATGGAAAGTGTCAAACTGTCAGTGTCAGTAAATTCAAAATAAACAGTGAAACAGCCCACAAAATATCTTAAATGTATACAGAGATTCTGCTGCAGGCTCATTTGATTTATTTACATAACCAAATACTTCTCTGTAACTTAAGATAATGTAATTATGGTCTGATCTACTGCCTACATTAAGAATTGATCTGTAAAATGTTTGTGTAAGTTTCCCAGAAACCAGATTGATGTCTTTAATTCAACTTTTGTTCAACCTACTGTTTGAATCTAAAGTTTTTTTTTTACTTTGATAAAAGTAGATTATAAAGCAGATCCTCACATTAAGAAAACCAAACAACAATCATTTCTTATTTTTGCGTGAAAAGTGACTTGAACAACTCATCAATTGATCAAAATGTCTGGTCTGATTTTTTTCCATCAGCTGATCAGTTAATCCACGTATTGTTGCAGCTACAAATGTAGCAAATGAATGGGAATAAATAAAATGTAGACTTTACATATAAAGAACAGCATCACTTTTACTCTCACTCAGGTTTCACCACAAAAACAGTTAAAAGTTTGTCCAGCAGGATCCTTTTCTGCCCTAATTTTCAGCAGTTATGTTAGCTAGACATCGGCATTACAGTGATACAACACTGCTGCTGCTGATATGTTCATGCCACATTATTTTGTGAAGAGCTGAAGTCTAATCAGGACCGATGTTGTCAATACCAATGGTTAACCAATACATCAGAGCAATTCTAATTTTTCTGGCATCATATTGAACTTCAAACATTGTTTACATTGAGACTCTACAATGCAGATCAATATACAAATCAAGGGGATCCCCTTATTTAAACTGGAGGGTTTGAGGTTATTTAGAGCAGTGGTTCTCAAAGAGACACTTAGAGGGAGTCTCCAGATGCCTTAGAATAACTATGAATGTTTTCTAAATTACATATTTGCCACTTTATACCAATTTTTCCAAGGTTTAACCCCTTTTTTTCAAGTTTTTTTTCCATCAATTTGACCAATTTTAACACATATTTGCCACTCAAAACCCATTTTGTCCACTTTTGAATCCCCTTAAACCACTTTTTATGCCAGTTTTGCCTCTTAACCCATTTTTGCCATTCTTTGCTTATTTTTTGCCACATTGATCTAATTTTTGCCACTTCTAACCCATTTCTCATACTTTCAAAATCCCATTTCACCACCATCTCCACCAGTATTGCCATTATTAACACATTTTAGCCTTTATAACTCCTTTAAATTCTGTTTTTAACCCCTTAAAGCCTGGTGTATCATATTTGATACATACTTTTATGATACCTCTATCTAATTAATATGATTAATAAATTACAAAAAAAAAAAAAAATTCTGAATACAATGTGATAAATGATTAAAATGCCCTCAAGTGGATTGTCAGTTACCAAAAACACCTACTACTGTATCAAATGGGGTTACAAATATATATATATGTTAAATTTTATGGAAATTTGGATTTTTTTTGGACTTAAGTAGAAGGTCAAATAAACATTGCAATTCCAAAAAAGATAATTTTCTGGCTATAATTTGTGTTTTCAGGCTTTAAAGGGTTAAGAAAAGGGATTTACATTTTTAAGAAGGCTATAAGGACGGCACAATAGAATAAAAAAAAATATTTGTTTTTTTTATGAGAGTGGCAATTGTTCAGGTTAGATATAAAATATGGATATCACAGCTTAAATTTACAATGGATCATGGTTTTGCTGACTCCATGGGCCCCCTTCATGGCTGGGCCCCAGAAAACTCTCCCATTTATCCCCCCTTATGGGTGGCCTTGTCTGCACATGACTACTCTTGATTGTGCATGGCTATGTTCAACCACCCTCAGGTACAGTGGGGGTCCCCAGTCTCTGGCACCTTTATTTTGGGGGTCGCAGGCTGAAAAGTTTGAGAACCACTGATTTAGAGGACTTTAATAGACACCCACCTATAAACTACAAACCATTTATTCACAGCCATGAAGTATAATATATGCAAGACACCAAAAGTTCCATATGTTGGTGTGACACACAGTCGACCTCACTGTACTCTTCTCTGCAGACTTATCAGTCTACTACATGTTTATCTCTCAGCGCAGAGGCATGCTGGATTCATATTCTCATTCTTCAAAGTCAGAGCACAAGACTGCAGCAAGTCCCTGTCCAATAAAACATCCTTTAGGAGTTTCTGCTGACATGCTGCCCAGAATTATTTTTATCTTTATGCGTGCATGTCCTCTGTCATGGACGTCTACCCATCATAGAATTCCTACTTAAGGGGCAGCTGTCATGTTTTTATCATGGTTTTTACAGTTTCAGTGTATCCCAGAACACATCAACATGCATGTATTGGTGCGTGTGAGCAGATAAAGGATGCGATTGTTCGTTTGATTTCCATGTTTATCTCTTTCTTATGTGCTCATCTGGCTTCATTGTGGAGAGGCGACTCCAGCTGTTTATGTGCTGCCAAGAGACTCAGCTGTTTACATGCAGGGCCACAGTAAAGTGCTCTCCATACACCCACACATATAAATCAACAATGTGGAAAAATTCACATGGTCTCCTGTCTTGTTTTCTGCATCTGCATCAGAATAAAACCACAGGTGTATTCTGGTTTAATTGAAATGTTGGGGATCAGTTCTCTTAGAGGGTTAAGTCACCCTGACCAACTAATACCTTTTTTATTAGTTACACCGTTGTAAATACCAAAGACAGAGGCATACACTGGCTCCTTCCCTCCTCCTCAGCCTTTTTAATACAATTTAATTCTGGAAATGTCATTGGAGGGAACGCCGTTACAAAGTCATCAAGATTAACCGTTTTTAATTAAAAGCCTTTCCACCTTGCAGTTCTCTATGTGTGTCTGTGTGTTCTCCCCTCTTGTGGTTGTGTAAAGTTAAGCCTGATTCTCTCTCCATAGTTACAGCTTCTATGGTAACAGAGTGTTTACCTTGTGTGGAGGTGTTTTTTTTTTTTACTCTGAGCTCATGGGAAGTCTGATATGAACAGCCAGTACCAGCACAGAGGCATACACATTTACACACACAGACTTGTTCCCCTCTATCTGCAACGTTTCAGTTAAATGTCAAGGCAGTAGCGTGCTAACATTCACTGGCAGACATTAACCAAGAGAGGACCTGACGTAAACATTGGATTAGGAGGGAAAACACCAAATCTTAACTTTTACAACCTTTTTAATCTGAATAGTGGGGAGTTAAGAAAAAATGCAACAAGCTATATTATTAGACAAGGGTATTACATCATTTGTTTATTGTTGTTACGTATGTACCTGCAAGTGAAGGTGCAATTGATTGAAATATTTACGAGCTTCAGCATATTTATAATACATCTCATGTAAGCTTAAGATTTTTCACATAATTTTTGCATGTACTTTCATACACTTTCTAAACAAAACTATTTGGATTTATACTTCTGAAACTGAAGAAATTTAAATTTGCATTTCCTGAAGATTATACATTTTGGCATTTTGTCTTTTATGAAAGGGTGGAAACAATATGCAAATGGCGGGGGTTGGAGACCAACACAAGGCAAATGCTGCCAGAAATTGCTTTTGTATGTTGTGCACAGATTTATGGGCAATATCTGTTAATAAGTCAGTGTCAGTGAGTAAATCAATAAGTTTTAAGCAAACAAAACTGATTTCTGGCTGACCGCTGGGGTCAGCCCTGCTCATGGGAATGTATGGGAATGCCTGCCTGCCTGAGTAACTGAGTGAGTGACTATCCTATGAGCCTATGAGCCAGGTTTAGTTGTACTCAAAGCCGTCTGTAAAGCCGGGCATACACTGTGCGATTTCAAGCCAACCACATGACAGTCGTGGCAGACGACTCATACTGTGCGTCTGAATCGCTTATGATGCATGGCCATCGCACATGATTTGTGTGGTCACTCTGTACGGTTCTATGGGCGTACCCAACCTGAGTGCTCACACTGTACAAAGGAAGTCGGGACAGACTGTGACAGAAATCCACAGAGTTTCCCTTTTAAAAAGTCTCACACACTGAGGGTGAAGTGTTTCCAGTCATATCCCCTCTCCCTCTCTCTCTCTCTCTCCTGTTTCTCTCTCTATCCCACATGCACAAATGGCATCACCTCCGTGTCAGCTACAGGTCCGCGGGTAGGAATATTTCCTGCTTGTTTATTTCCTTTATCATAGCATGACTGTGGGGGCATTAGAAAGTCATTCCAGCTGTTGCCCTGGTAATTTAGGATGTTGTCTGACAGTTTACAAAGGAAAAAATCCCCCAAAGTTGTTTATCCTGCTTGCGTTTCTACTCTGACTGTGGGAGTGTCTGGAGTCATACGACCAAAATATCAAACATGTCAGAAGTACATCCAGTTGGGAGCAGCTTGTTGGGCCATAGTCAGGCTGTGGTCGGCCGTCGTACCCCCGTACACAGCATGACAAACGATGCCCGATCTGACTGAAAGATGACCCGACCTTAAAGTGAGTTATGCAACTCAAAATTCGTGGCTGAATCGGATGAAAATCGCACAGTGTATGCCCAGCTTAATGGCTGCCTCCACTCCATGTAGCTTCAACATAGCATCAGCTTTACTCAAACTGGACCACAGTTTTGTATGAAATAGAGAGTAAAAAAATAAAAGCCTTTCATGATGCTAAAGGTGTTTTCACTCTTAGCCGACTTGCTTTGGCATGAGTATGGGATAGTTACAGGGAAAGGGTAAGCTGATGTGTAAGTGGTTGTATACAATGGCTGCTATCTCGGACAACCACAGCGGCTGTTTTGTCAGAACTGGTCGACGTGTCTTCATTAAGACAAGGGCTGACAATGCATATCTGAGCAAAGACCAAGCTATGAAGTCAAAGGAACTACCTGAAGAGCTCAGAGACGGGATTATTCAGAGGCACAGGTCTGGGGAAGGCAACAAAAAAAATTGTGCTGCACTGAAAGTTTCCAAGAGCATGGCCTCCATAATTCTTAGAAGAAGCTTGGCACAACCAGGACTCTCAAGAGCTGGTTGCCAGGTCAAACTGAGCAGTCATGGGAGAAGGGCCTTAGTAAGGGCACACTCACACTAGGCAATCTGTACTCGTACCGGGCTAAAGCCATTTGAGAGGTTCATAGCAGAGAGTTATCCCTTACCCTAATCTGGAGCTTGATCAGAGTTCTAAGCACTTCTCCTGCTAAATGAAACCCAGACTTTTAAACTCGTATGAGCCCCTGCGGTCATTCTTCTGCGTGTCAGCATTCTATGTACATCCCCCTGGTATTCCTTTATGGACCATGACCTATGCCATCTCAGCGCGTAATTTTGGAGGTGAATACGCCACAGGATTAATAAACTATGTTCCGTTCAAACGTTAGCGACCAAGACCACAATTTCACTTCTTGATGATGTGAAATAGAATCATAGGGTAAATACATTCAGTGGATAATAATTTGGCATTATAAATTTATAATAATGAGAGGTTAATCAGTCATGAGATTGACCCCGGCACACACTTGCCTGCATATTTGGCAGACTCCTTTACACACAGAGGATGAAAGGTGTTCGTTATCCAGTGAGCTGCTGTTTGAGGCTCAGTCAAGAAGCTTTATTTCACAAAGAGAGAAAAAAAACTTGCATTTGTTAAAGCCTGACTTTATGAAACTGGTCCAAAATATGGACTGGACAGGGAAATATAGTTTGCTTTCCATCTCTCTAGAAAAATCCTGCCATCTCTAGCAGCCTCTTCCTTTAGGACAGTGTGTCTGTTGAGCATGCAACTGCTGCCTGGTGTGCTCTGTGTTGTTACTTCACATTACATTTGCAGCATGCCTAGGCCCACCTTGTCCTTCTGTGCAAGGACTGTGAAGTGTGCCGCACCAAAGCATGGAACAAATGTTCCCACACTGGTCAAATGTACTGGACTTTAGGCTCAAACATGCCCAGGCACGGTACGGATGCCCTATTATGAGTGCGCCTTAAGACAGGCGACCAAGAACCTGAAGTTTACTCTGACTTAGCTCCAGAGATCCTGTGTGGATATGTTACAAGTTCAAGAAGGACAACCATCACTAAAGCCCTCCACTTATCTGGTCCACTTGAAGTTTGCAAATTTTCTTTTCTAAAATTCTCTTGGCACCTTGCTATGATAGCGTACTAAGAGTAGATTAATGTGAGAAAAATGAATTCAGTAAATTGTAGCATCAGGCTGCAACATAAGACAACTGAAAAAAAGTGAAGGAGGTCTGAATACTTTGTGCATGCACCATACAAAAGACATTGTACTTTGCATGCCAGGTCCATGGATGTGTACCATGGTATTGAGCACTAACAATGGTCAAACAAAGTGGATTTGTGGCTTAAACGTGAATGGGCAATGTACAGGATGCCTGGTATAAGTGTGTGATTGAAACCCTTTTGAAGCATCAAACAACAGTTTTGGAAACTGTAATTTTAAATCTCTGATCACATGTAGTGCTATTGTTGCATTAGTTGTGGTTCAGTCAAAAAAGTACCACAAACTAAAACAATGCTTCCACTAAAAATCCAGGAGGACCATGAAGTGTAAATGCACCAGTCTATCAGAGATGCCAGTGTTATTTTTACTTCCCCCAACCTGAACTACAAAAAAGGTTGTGGGACTCGAAAAACAGGACTAATCAATACAATTGATGCTGTAGGGGATATGTGTTATTTTTCACAAAGAGGCCAAATGCCTGCCAAGTGAGTTGTTTCCTGACTGCTCATTGGGTCTAGCCTCCTGAGTCAGACCAGTAGAGTTCACCCTTAGGTAAAAGAGACTCCTTGAAGCTTAGTTTGTATGTAAGGTGCAGCAGATGTAATAGAGGGGATCTGAATCTTCCTTGTCTGACTTCATTCTGACCTTTCTAGTAAAGTCTTTCTAGTAAACACAAACATGCCAGAGACATGATCTAAAAATACTGAGAACTGTTTGGTTGCATAGCAACAAGGATGAAGAAATGCCCCTTGACTTTGTTTAGCTTTTTGTGTTGCGAGACTTCCACTGCACCTTATGTCTGCCCACAGCAGGAGGCCTTGGACTGGTTCCCAAAGGTGTTACAAGCAATCCTGGTAAAAAACTACTCAACAGCAAAACACCTGGGCTAACATACACAATTATTTAAAAGGAATGTTTTAGCATTATTTAATATTCATTTTGGTTTCACTGATTGCTGCAGTGTTGTTGAAAAGCTCTTTGGCTCACCTGCTTCAGTAATCAGTGTAGGAGGTGCTCTGCTTGATTTCTTTATATTTTGAAGCATGACTGTCCTTCACCGGTGTGCAGATTCTGCTGGTTAAATAACTGTTAATTAAAAATGAACCAGTGTTGCTCCTTATCTTGTACCTTCTTTAAAAAAAATAGAGGCACAACTTTAAATTCAGTGTAAAATTTAATGAAGGCACAATCACTATAGAGGTTTAAAAATAACTTTAATCTGCATTTATTTATTTAACTCAGCACAGCATTTAGCTCATAAGGCTGACTTGTTTGCAAAGAGTTTTCTATACTGTGTTCACATATACTGTTTAAATGTAGCAGACACAACAACAGTATTAGTATTCATTTAGTGTTTCTCTACAAGTTGTAATTCTACTTTTCCTTTCAGCTCTGTTTTGCTCTCCAAAAACTCCTCAGGGATACATGTACCTCCTTAGCTGCTAAATGTTCCACAATGTTCAGCTGCTCCTGAGGTGAAGTGCGATGTATTTTGTGTGTGTGTCCTATGGAAACGACACTGATGAGAGAACAAAACATTACAGTTGAGGCTTAAAAACAAAGATGCACTAGCAATTATAGAAATGCAGAGACTGTTAACATCAGATCACTGTAGGTGATTGATTTGTTTACTGTCTCCTGTGATCCATTTTATTAGTGCTGTCAAGTGATTAAAGAAATCAAATTCAAATTTAATCAAATTAATCACCAGCAAGGAGAAAATACTTTTGAATATTTAGTCAATTCATTTTAAAAGAAAAATGAATTGTTGTGTTGATTTTAGTATTGTAAAAAATTCAATTCATTTTTAGATGAATCAGAAAAATGGGATTAAGAAAATGTTGATTTATTGCACTCATGCCAACTGTCCATTGAAGCATTGTAAATTGGATGAAAACATTGGTCCAAAAAATGTCTGTGCTCTTAATTTGTATTATTTTAGTCACCTCAAAGATCAAGATCATCTAAGATTGCGTCATTAATGAGCATCTGTCCACAGTCTCTTCCTCTCTTTGATTTTGTCTATCAAGATACACATGCACACTCCAACAAATCTATGCTGCTCTTTCAAAAGTTTGTAAAAGTTCTGGTGCAGGTAGGAAAAACATTCTCTATGATAATTTCATTGCTTCATGCAAATATTAACTCTTTGGGTGCCAGAGTTTTTTCAAGAAAATATTCAATTTTGATATCAAGATTTCAAAAGGCTGTAGCTTGAAAGTGGTTAGAGATAAAGGCATACTGTAAATGAGAAAAATCTTCAGGTTGACCCAAAGCTTGTGATGGGAGTAAATTCACTCATATGATTTGCATATTCTGACATCACCAGGTGGTCTCCACTGCCATTGGTTGTGCATTTTCTCCCAAGGCTTCTACCATGTCTGCCCCTACCTCAGCAGTGTTTTTCATTCCCTACCTCCTTCATTATTCGCGGTGTTTTGACCACCCCGATACCCCCACCACATCCCCTCCCTCCCCGGCCACGGTGAGGCAAAGGATTGGCCTTTGTATGTGCTACTTGTGGACTATCATGGCGCACGGACATGCTGTTGGTGCTCACAGACGCACCGTCAGTCTCACCCATGGTTTCACCGGACGACTGAACTTCATGTCAGAGGGTGAATATTTCCCTATTCCTCCCAGCATCGTGAGTATTCTCGCTACAATTCGCTCTCTTTCTCTCTGTTACGCTCCGACTACAACTACAGCTTCCTCATCTCCTCAACCGGGGCATGTGTCTTTTAAAACTCTCTCTCTCCAAAACTTTGAATAGAAACACACCCACAAATGCTGCTGGGATTGAAGTTACTCATGTCCACCATCTCCTGGTGTAAAGTAGTAACAACATTAGGCACCATATTTGCAGCTAGAGCCTGTTTAATTCAGTAATGTTGCTTGTCACAATTTTGCGACTTTGGCGCTTAAAGGGTTAAATCAACCTGCGATGCAGTCTTTCTTATTTTATCAATACCTGCACTCAACTGTGATTAGTTAATTAAAAAACTGCAATTAAATGGAGTTAGCACAAAGCAATGCTCAATCTGTGAGCCCATTAAAATCAACTTTTTTTTTCTGTTGCCATCAGTCAAACAACAATGAACGTTCCGGTAGATCTAGAGAGTAATGTTTCCTCTGAATCCACATCTCTACTCTTTACATGCTTTGAGGTTAATCAATCATGATAAATCACATGTTAGGCCCTGTGTCCACAGCTGATGATTCATTGCTCTCAGTGCTTATTTTCAATACAAAACCAATGCAGCCCAGCATTCTTAGTGCTCAGCACCCTGAGCAGAACATGCCCTTGGCATCAGCTGTTAATTGTTGCGCTTTAAAGGCCGGCTCAGACTACATGCATTTTTTTGGTCATTCACGGCGGTACCATGTCAGACTATGCAACAAAAATCTTGTCCTGTCTTGGCTGAAAGACTGGCCACACTACAAGGGTGATCCCAATCTCTCATTGTGCGCTGACGTCAACACTGTCTCCGCAACTTAGTGTGGGTTCATGGGTTGTCAGGGGGGCGGGTCATATTTCATATTTTCTTGGTGATATTTCCTTGAATAAATAAATAAATATGTAGCACGCTGAGCTATTTAAAAATGTCACAGAAACTACAGGGGAAAGCACAGGTCAACAAATGCTGACAAGAAGCGCTCTGAAGCTGAGGTTGTGAGCATAGCCAACCCTGAAGTGTTGGTTGTGAACTCTGGCCCTGACAGTAATGTTGTTTTATTGCTTTACAGTTAGACCTACACTTTCATGTTGGTCAAGTCTTACCTCTGCTTTCTATTTTTATCCATCATTCCCCTTATAAAGCATTGTTTCACTATCTACTACCTTAAGTATGCTCCTTTCCTTCAGATCTTCTGAAATTAAGGGGAAAGAAGTTATTTAGTTTTAAACCCTTGAAGCATGGGTATCTAAGTAACAATACAATTATATGATCAGTGATGAACTATATCACTGTGATTAAATTATCATTTATTTTTAAAGATGTTCTTTTTCTGTGAATAATTAAGTAATATTAATGAAATACTTAAACAGCCTCATTATATTGGAGGATATTTCACAGTAGGTGAAAAATTAAAGCGCCTGCAAAAATCCTGGTGTATGTCACAGAGGCGACAGAAAGGCCACGCAGAGTTCCTCCTTCATTACAACTCCTACTGAATCTAATTCTTTATATGCTGTTGAGCCGTCTCTGATTTATGTGCGTGTGTCCTCAGATAACTTTGTGCAGGAGAATCCACGTCGTTAGCAACATCGTTCCTCTGTTCAGGAAAAAATCCCCAGCTGGCTTTCTGCTTTGTTGCCCTGCACGCCGTACAAGCAGAGCCGGGCTGAATGAAGTTTTGTGGAGTGGAAGTGTATCTCATAGCCAGGCTTTCTTATTTATTTATTTATTTCCTTAATAAGCCTGTTAGCAACGGGTGTTGTCACAGACCATTGGCGGGGCTTAGTAGGGGAAATATTAGAGTTTTGTTGATTCGGCTGGTGGCTTTTGAAGCGAGATGATTGGAATTTTCCCCCTTTTATGAGAAGGTCATGCAGGTTCCTCCAGCCATGCTGCCCTTTGTAAATGAAAAGCAGGGATAAAACAAATGTCCATGATATCAACTTTATATCAGAACCTCTCAGTCCTTTCACATAATCACCCCACAATCTCTAATGCATCTATTAGAATATCCATAACTCCATCCTTTTCTTATCTTATTACTACTGACTCTCTTTATCAAGAAATTTGGCCTTCACATTTTATCTTTACCCATCTGTGTCAGTTCTTTTTTTTACTTTAGGAATCAGTCATTCTTCCTATTTTAAATACTGTCCTTTTCAACTTTTATCAGAGCAACTAAAAATCAGTTAAAATGTGAAATAAGCCACAACTAGTATTCAACCTTTTTTCCCAGTCTGTTTCTTTCTGCTCCTGGCATTAGGTTATTTTATTTGGCTTTTGTGATGACCTTCAGGGTCTACTTTGGATAGAAAATGTTTTAAGTGCAGCTAAGGCTGTGGAAATTTGTGTTTTTTTTTTTGTTTCAAAACAAGAAAATGTATTTTTTTTAATCATAAAAGCATCAAAATGTATCCAAAGTTGCTGCATTGAAGAAAAAAGCAGTGGTTGTCTTAATTCACAAGTTAAAAAAAACAGACATTTCCGTAGTCCGTTTGGCATCTTATAAAGAGACAAGTGTTAGGGCTCTTATGTATAGGCAGAGAGCAGATGAAGTGAAACGGCATCATTTCAGTCCTGAAACATTTCAGCTATCAGGGGTACAGGAGTTTGCTTGCAATTCCTAGTAATTAAGACAAAATAAATGACCCAGTTCATGTGGCCTTTGACATACTGTATGCATTTATGTTACTGCTGTTTAGAACCAGCGTGGGTGTCATGTTTTTTTTTTCCAGTGTTGTATCAAAAATTTACATTCTGTTATTGTGACAACCCCACAGACTTTGCATTTAAATGAAATGAAGTATAAGTAAGCAGTACCAACAGCAAGCACCTTTTATTTTCAATACTATGGTGAGAACTCTCTTTGTATGCCACCTGAACCTACTAGGTAGCTTCTTTGTCGATTAGACCTTTACTGTCTGACATTTATTTATCTCCCATAGAGACAAGGTTATTGGATTTCATTGTCTGCGCGTTACATGATATTTCTGAATAGTTGATGCAGTTTCAGACTCACAAAGAAAGGTCAGTCGTCTCAACAGCCTCACTTCAATAACAACCACAGGGTGTCCTAATGCTTACACACAGTGCATTTATATAAAAGGACTCCATCAAATAATGGAAAGAAACACAAACATCTCGTAACAGCAGTAGAAACACAATCATGGTTAACCTCATAGCCAGCTTAACTGTCTAGTGTACTGTGCACAGAAAAAAGGTAATTGGTTGATAATGGGGGATGCTGGTGTCATCTGTTTTGTGGAAAAATATAAAACGATAAATTTATCTACATTTAAAAACAGCTGTTTTAATTCAAACCATACCTTTTTGCCCTGCAGACAATAAGCATAACCCATTTTCCCTTCTTTGTCTTCTTATTTGTTTTTCTCATGTCTTGATTTAATGGTTTTCTATGATGTAC
Source organism: Cheilinus undulatus (assembly GCF_018320785.1). Taxonomy (NCBI): domain Eukaryota; kingdom Metazoa; phylum Chordata; class Actinopteri; order Labriformes; family Labridae; genus Cheilinus; species Cheilinus undulatus. The sequence goes on from NC_054874.1 coordinate 40,630,747, forward strand.
TCCATTAACATTTTTTAAACTTTGATATAATACACTAAATGGACAAAAGTATTCGACCACACCAAAAATTGTTGAAACTAGATGTTTCAATCAGACCCCTTGCCATAGGTGTGTACCACCTTTGCATTAAACCAGTTCTTAAAATTTCACCCCTGTTGATATTCTACAATCAACTGAAAGTGACATTATTGGAAAGTGGAAGCATTTAGGAACAACAGCAAGTCAGCCACAAAGCGGAAGACCACATAGTATTACAGACCAGGGTCAATGATTGTGAAGGTGGAAAGTTGCAAAAGATGCTGATTCAAGAGCTGAAGAGTTTCGAACCACTGACATTAATGTAAGCACAAAAACTGTGCAGCAGGAGCCTTATGGACCATGCAGCTGCATGCATGCCTCACATCACAAAGTCCAATGCCTAACATTGGATGGAGTAGTGTAAAGCACACTGCACTGTGGAGCAGTGGAAATGGGTTCTGTGGAGTCATGAATCATGCTTCTCTGTTTAGCAGTTAGATGGGTGAGTCTGGGTTTGGTGGATGCTGGAAGAACATCACCTACCTGACTGCACCGTGTCAACTGTGAAGTCTGGTGAAGGAGGGATAATATATGGGGCTGTTTTTCAGGGTTTGGGCTAGACCCTTTATCTCCAGTGAAGGCCACTCTTAATGCTTCAGCATACCAAGACATTTTGGACGATGCTATGTTTCCAAATTTTAGCAGTGGTTTGGGGAAGGCCCTTCTCTCTTCCAACATGACTGTGCCCCAGTGCACAAAGCAAGGACTATAAAGACATGGTTAGATGAGTTTGTAGGCCCACACAGAGCCCTGACCTCAACCCCAACCAGCAGCTTTGGGATGAACTGGAACAGAGACTGTGAGCCAGGCTTTATCATCCATCATCAGTGCCTGACCTCATGAATAATCTTCAGAATGGGCAAAAAAATTCCAACAAAAAAAAACTAAAAAATCTTTTGGGACGCCTTCCAAGAAATGTGGAGGCTGTTGCTGCAAAAGGGGAACCAACTCTATTTTAAAAATATAAAGACAGACTAATTGCTCTAGCTGTGACGAGAACATATATACCTACAAAGGTTGATGACTTGGTATAGAATACAGATAAAGCTAAATCTGAGCCACACATTGTCTTTAAGACAGATTTAGTTATTAAGAAAACAGAGTTTCTATTTTGATCTCAGAGTACTTGAACACTCTACAGAGAGCAAACTGATAAAAGGATTAAAACATAGCTAAATGAATAAAAAGATAAGTTGAACAAATACAAGTACAAATGTAAACAAAGCCAATAAAGACAGTGCCAAAGCAAAGCTTTACTGTGAAGCGTCTCCTTGTGGATTAGTCTGCTTCAGTGTGCTTCATCTGATCCAACTTGATGCACTCTAAAAGTTTTATGGGATACAAAGTAATTTGATCTCAGTGCTCTTTGTCTCTACAGTTTTGAAATTGCTTCCAAAGTCTATTGGGTATGTGGTGCTGGTGGTAACGTAGCTAAATGCTAATGTGTGAGATACAACACAGGGGCTGTTCTCCTGCAAATCCCTGTAGACAATGACTTCATAGTTGGATGTGTGTCTGTTTATTGTGCTCGGACAGTTAATGTGTCGACTTGGAACACTTCTATAAAACCATTTAATCCATGAAATTAATCTCCTTTTTTTCCACGGACACCCAAAGAGACTGCTGGGAGGATTACTGATCACAGATTGAGTTTGTTTGCTGTGATAGTTTTTCTCTCGTATATCTTTAATTAACTAATGGGATACAGATTACTATGATACAGTTTAAAATCACTTTGCCTGCAAGCAAAGTAGGTGCAAAGCCTGTATAAATAGATCTACCTACTTCTCTTCCATAAGAGTTTTTGTTTTTGTTTTTTTTTTGCATGGGTGCAATCACTATTATTTTCTTTAATGATAAACATGTTTTAAGATGGCACATTAATCAGGCAATGGTTTTGTGAATATGTCAGAAAGTAAAAAGTAGTGAATATGTCTGTCAAAGCCTCAGGTGACATCTTGACATTTCTTGTTTTCTATAGTTTTCTAAAAGTAAAGAGAACTTACCAGTGGCATTTAGCCCGCAGACTGGGTCCTCTAGCAGCTAGTTCAGATCAGCTCAGCTCAGGGCAGTAGATCATATGTTCCCTTGAGAGTAATGAAAACAACATACAAATAGCATGTTTCTTCATTTGTATGTGGCTGATTTGATGTTCTGTAGCTTCCTGTTTAAACATGATGTTGATAGAGTAATGGGATGAATGATCTCTGGCCTGTACCTGGTGTTTCAGTTTTAAAGTGACCAGATGCTCTGTGTGTTCCTGTGTTTGTCTGCCTATTTGGGCTGATCTGCTTTGTGCAAACTGACTCGTGCAAGCACTGCTGCTATCTTGAGCAGGGCAGAACGGAGTGGCGCTTCTGGCACCAAAGAAAACCAAAGACTGACTCTAAAGGAGCAATTTGTTCAGGAGTGTGCAGCATGGAAGGAACACTTCACAGATGTACTACACTGCTCAAAAAATAAAGGGAACAAATAATCATCACAATGTAACTCCAAGTCAAGCACACTTCTGGGGTATCAACCTGTCCAGTTAGGAGGCAACAATTTCACCTGCTGTTGTGCAAATGGGACGGACAGTAGGTAAAGGGAGAGGCAATTAGCAAGAAAACCCCTATAAAAGAATGGTTTTGCAGGTGGTGGCCACAGACCATTTCCTTCTTCTCATTCTTTCTGGCTTATTTTTGGTTACTTTTGCTTTTTTTCAAGTGCCCTCACCAGTAGTGGTAGCATGAGGCGGTATCTGCAAGAGACACAGAAGTTGCCGTGTCTCCCAGCACACTGTCAAGAGTGTAGAGGAGATACCAGGAGACAGGCCAGTACACCAGGAGACGTGGGGGGTCCGTAGGAGGGCAACAACCCAGCAGCAGGACTGCTGTCTGCTCCTTTGTGCAAGGAGGAACAGAAGGTGCACTGCCAGAGCCCTGAGGTTTAGCAGGCCACTAATGTGGATGTTTCTGCTCAGACTGTCAGAAACAGTCTCCATGAGGGTGGTATGAGGGCCTGATTGGCATTTTTATTTTGTTTTTTTTTTTAGATTTATTTTTGGGGGTTTTCGTGTCTTTATTCGAAATGGAAGGACAGTGGATAGAGTTCGAAACGGGAGAGAGAGTGGGGAGAGACATTCGACAAAGAGCCACAGGTCAAATTCGAACACGGGCTACCCATGTACATGGTTAGCGCTTCAGACTGCAAGGTCATCTGTGCGCCCCAGCCTGATTGGCATTTGCCAGAGAACACCAGAAATCGCAAATACGCCACTGGCGCCCTGTGCTCTTCACAGATGAGAGCAGGTTCACACTTAGTGTATGTGACCCACATAAGAGAGTTTGGAGACGCCATGGAGAATGTTCTGGTGCTGGCAATATTCTCCAGCATGACCAGTTTGGTGGTTGGTCTATGATGGTCTGGGGAGGCATATCCTTGGAGGGCCACACAGACATCCATGTGCTAGCCAGAGTTATCCTGACTGCCATTAGGGACTGGGATGGGCCCTGGGTTCCTCCTGATGCATGATAATGCTGGAGTGCATCAATAGTTCCTGCATGACAAAGGCATTGATGCTATGGACTGGCCTGCCTGTTCCCCAGACCTGAATCCAATCGACCACCTCTTGGACATCATGTCTCATTCTGTCCACCGGCACCATGTCTCACCACATACTGTCCAGGAACTGACTGATGCCCTGGTCCAGGTTTGGGAAGAGAACCCTCAGGAGACCATCCCTCATCTCATCAGGAGCACATCCAGACATTGTAGGGAGTGCATACAGGCATGTTGAGGCCATATACACTACTGAAACTCATTTTGAGTTGTCTTGAGGAATTTCACAGAAGTTGGAACAGACTGTGATCTGATTCTAATTTTTCTACTTTTGTTTTGAGTATGATTCTGAATCCAGTCCTCCATGGGTTAATGATTTTGGTTTCCATTGATCATTCTTGTTATTTTGTTCTCAACGCATTCCACTATGTAACAAATAAAGATTTTCAACTGGAATACTTCAGTCATCAAGATCTGGGGTGTGTTATTTAAGCGTTCCTTTTATTTTTTTTTGCAGTGTATGTGGAAATAGATTATAAATGAAAAAGAAATACACACATTACTCCTGAAAACTTCTGCACATTTTACTGATTAAATAGATTTCCAGTTAATTGTTTGCTGTTTTGAGCCAAATTAAGGTGCAACGCTTATTATCTTGGAGCACACAGAGGGACAAAACTTTCTTTGGAAGTTTTGATTCATTTAGCAAATATAAAAGTTTCTCCCATTGGGATCAATTACAACCAAAATGAACTCAAACTGACCAGACTCATATTTCACACTTAGCATAAGATTAAAAGGTTTATTTTGTCTTTTTCCTACTCTGGACTTTATGGTCTATTATGGTCATAACTTATGTGAGATGATTAACCTGTTTAAATTAATTACCTGCAACAGAAGGAGTCTCTGCACACCTATGTGAGCTGTGGTTTTTGTATATTTTGATCCATATCTGAAAAAGAAAAAAACTTTGTCTATATCCAGGAGACAGCAGAAAGCATAAAGAATCAATTACAGTAAACAAGTGGTCCTGAATGATTTTATGGGGGTATTTTTATGTTTTCTTGGCCTAAATTAAGACCACAGAAGGCAAATTAAAGACTAAAAGAGTAAACAAATGTATGCTAATGCAAAGCAAAGGTTACTAAGAGTGGAATCGCATATTTATTCTGACTCCCTGCTGTCAGAATCACAGGAGACTTCTCAATATAGAGACTGGCTGAGTTCATGTTCTATTTACAGGCCCTGGTTCACAACTGGATGGTAGAAACAACTTTAAAGCAATGCTACAAAGCCAAAATCTGCTCTGTAGTTTGAACCAAAATAAGGAAACAATTTTAACGGTACAATTATTTCAGCCACAAACGAAGTTCTGGTCCACAAACACACAGTTTCACATCTGTTTATGACCATCAAAATAGCTCCCACCTCTTCTATTCTGAAAGCCAGGCAGCTGAACTCAGATAAAGAACTGCTGGATTCCTCGGGGCGGGTGACTCCCTGCTTGTAAAAGTGATGAAAAATTCATTTTGCCAGGTTCTTCTTTATCTTGGGCTCCCTGCAAAGCTTCATTAAACCTGCTGTAAAACCTCTACCTGGATTTAGTTCAGAGCTGAGAAGCTACAGAGCTGTCCTGTGCTATGCATTTACATTTACATGAATTCCCTCATACATTTGTAGTAACATTTGCGATACTGTGCAACAGTTTCGAAGAAAGCTGTTTACAATCCTAAGAGAATCAGTGCAAATCTGTTGTTACCTGTTCCCTCAACAACAGGTCTGAAAAGACAGGTTAAAAGTCACAGCAACCTGACAAATACATTAACATGAGTGTAAAATGATGACTGCCAGAAGGAGTGGAGGGAGTTAACGTGGGTGGGAAGCATCAAGTGAGCTTTTCGTTCATAGAGAAGGATTAGATGCCTCTCTTTAAAATGCAGGTTGGATTCATTCCAGCCTTCCTCACTGCTCTGTCTCTCTTTCACCTCCCTTATTTTTCCTGTCTGTTATCCCTCCGTCTTTGATCTTCCTTTCCTCTCTGTCTCCTTCCTCTCTTTTATATTCATCCATCCTCCTCTGGCTCTTTCATTCTTTATGCCACCTCTTCACTGAGCGTCATCAGCAGTGACAAGTTCATTCATCCATATTTCAGAAATAAGAGGTTATCTTGGACAAAGATTTCTTAATGGTAGCAAAACTTTTTCAGCGAAGTTAAACCTGTAGATTTTTTTCTTCAGTTTCTTTTTTTAACGTTCAAGCAGAAATAATTTTTCACACCCTGAGTGGTTTAAAAGCAGCCATCTCAGCCCAAATTATCCATCTCCAAGTCATTCCCTGTTGTCTGCTGTGTCTCCTATCACTTTTGTTAATTTCAACCAAATTTGCTATGACTAACATCTTTTGTTTAAAACATACTGGTGTTTTAATTGCTTCTGGCAGCCAGTCTTTGGGGGAACTTTGGAATACATCTTTGATAAATTATTAACACTCACAGTTGATTTGAAGTTCAAGAAGACATGCAAACCCTCTCAAGTGCCAAAGCCATGAGCTGTAAGCCAACCCACTCATTTCAGCCCATTATTATACCTGGGAACAGAACATTTGTGCGTTCTGACCAATTTTTACTATTAAAAAGACGTTCGTAGGACCCTGGTGGCCTTGTGGATAGTTCACACATCCCATGTGCAAAGGCTGATGCCCTTGAAGCAGGCGTACCAGGTTTAAATTCAGCCTGTTTCTCCTTTTCCACATTTTATTCCCCACTCTCTCTCTACCCAGCTTCAGATTTTTTCCACTGTCCTGTCTAAATGAAAGTCGTAGAGCCCAATAAAACCATCTTTAAAAAAAGACTGGGATCAGATTGAGATGGTCTTTTCAAATAATACAGGAATATTTGTGCCATAGACCATTTTATATAGAATTCCAGCATCATTGCCATAACAAAAGGCCAGAAATTATGCCAGCTTTTCTTTAAGAAAACAGCCTGCTCCTCTTCCTCTAGCTTAAGATTTTACTCATCATGCTGTCATTAGGGAAGCAAAACAGTGACTAATACACCAACATCAGCTTCCTGTGTGACCTATTACATATGCCTTGGGCAGAGACATTGCTTTCTAAACATATAAAAGGGTCTTTAACGTTCTTTTAAATGGCAGCTAATCTGTCCTCTGAGGACCTCCTGGGCCATGTGCATCCTAAATTCATAGACATAATCAGCAGCTTCTTGATTTTGGAGAAGGTTTGCTGCCTGTGGGACAGACATAACACATCCTGAAAACTTCACACCTTGTCCTGTCCTAGCAGCTCCCCATTGACACAGTTGTCAGCTCTGCTCAGTTTGCAGCACTGGACATCATTAACCCTGATTCTTTGTTCGCAACTTTTATGAAGAAGGGTGAGGCAGATAAAACAAGTGTGATCTTCTTTTACAGGAGCTGTCCTATAAATTAAGTTACTGTGAAATCTGGAATTACCCATATGCAAGATGCATCCTCCTTTTTCGGGGGTCTCACAGAGGGAAAAAGGTTTCAGCTGTCTTTCTGTGATGATTCACACTGAATTCTGCAAAAACCAAAACTCAGTTTCTGTGCAGCTGTGTAGCTCTTTTAGAACCATTGACCATGTGGAGTTTACAGTACTGTTTCCCATCAGTGTAGAGGTTGAGGACTCAGCCTGCTGTGATAGTTATGAGGTACAGACCATGCCATGTTCAAGGTCCCTTAAATCCCATTTCTTCCCCATTCTGATGCTTGGTTTTATCTTCAGCAAGTTGTCTTGACCAAGTCTGCATGTATAAATGCATTGAGTTGCTGCCATGTGATTGGCTGATTAGCTCTTGTGTTAACAAGCTATTGAACAGGTGTACCTAATTAAATGGCAAGTGAGTGTGTTGGGTGTAACGCCTTACAAAGTAATCTGTTAGAGTACTCATTACTTTTTGGCTGTAACAAGTAATATAACACGTCTGTTTTACAATTCAGTTGATCACTATGAATAACCTTTTTAATTGAAGTAATCTGTTGTAGTCATAGTTCATAAAAGTTGTCAGTAGTGGAAAAAAATCCCCAATTTTCCTCTCTCTATGGCAACAAAAAAAGAAAGAAAAAAAGAGGCTTCTTGACGCATCTGTTCTGTTTTTCCTTTGTACTTTCCTGTTGTCGTGTTGGCATGTAGCACCATGCCAGTGGAAGGTAAACACAACTGTGTCAGTACGTGTGCATCGCTAGCTTACTGAGCCAATGAGATGGCAGAGAGGAACTATCCCCTTTATGCTGAATTTTTTGGATGAAAGGTACAAGATAAGCCTGATGGTGAAACTCATGTATAAAAACTCTTGTTTTGTGTTCATCGAATCTGCTGTGCATTGTGTGATTCTGTATGCCACCACCCAGCTTGTTTTCAAACTGTGAGCATATCAAAGAGCTGTGGAGGTTTGTACACCTGGCAGTGGTGTTATCAGTCTTAGGGATGCGTGCAGTTAAATGGTTAAATTAATCTATTAAAAAAAGCCAGCTTGGGATTTACAAGTAGGTTAAACTAATGGCCTATCATTTTTTGTCACCACAGGCTTGAAATCCAGGTCTTTAATGCTCTCTTAAACTATACTGAACCTAGTGCCACTAGAGGCCACTGTAGCTTCAGTTAATGGCCGCTGCCTTTCTGTCTGAGCTTTCCCAAGGCCAGACATGAAAATGACAGGCTCAGCAGTGGCTAAGCGGTAGCATGTAGTATGAACAGTGCGGTAAAACACTTTCAAGAATTAAATGGAAATAAAGTGGTATTTAGATGGTCGAGGGTTGAACTCGTGTGTAAGTATTCAACCGAAGTGAAAAGAGGCCACATTTCACAGCACGATATTAATCTGCAAAGAGGAACGAAGGCTGGTGGCGCTAGCTTTTCATGCTAGCCACAGTGTAGAGAATGCACAGGCCCACTTCACACCCGCTGACTAGATGAGCCTGTTAGGAATTTGACTGTTTTCCAAGGATTTTCTCCTCTTTAGACTAGTCAGTGACAACAAAATCTAAATGGGTTTTTAGCCATATGGGGAAGTAGACGCTTAGGAATATCCTTAATCAGGCAACAGAGATACAGATAATGAGCCATAAATCAGGCTGTCCAATGACAATAAAGTCCCCACATTCAAAGGCAGACATGCAGCCGTTATGCATTTTTACAACTGACAAGTGGAACAAGTGGTTAAAGGGTTTTCATATTTAGTAATGCAAAAGTACTATAAAGAGTTAGTTCTATCAGTAGTTTACACAGTAAGGTAACAAGTTGGTTTCAAAAGTAACGCTCCCAAACACTGCTGGTAAATTGGTCACTCTGATTTATTAGCCAGCCATCTTTTTTTTTTGTTTGTTTCTTTGGTTTTTTTTTTTTTTTTTTTTTTTTCTAGAAATAAAGGGTACTGCAAGTGTATCTCATAAACTGAATTCTATAGTACTTCAAACTTAAAGTGTTTTTATAATTATTCTGCTGCTTAAGGTGTTTTAATATGTCTCATTGGGGCTTATTTGTCTCCAAAAGTCTAAATCAGCTCACATTTTGAGATCTCTGCAGTGTCCTTGAAGACTCAACTGTGTATTATGCATTTTGTCTCTTGTAGGTGCAAACACACACCTTAACCTCAAGGTCAGGGGTTTCTTTGAAATACACACTAAGGGCGGTAGGAAGAAACACGAGTGATAGCTTGGCCCATCTTCATGTACTTTATTTCTTTCTGTGAAAGCCTGGATCATTTTACACCTTATAAGAACCACACAATAGTGACTGATGACAGCCATCCTTGATGGATGAACTAACCCTTGAGGCTGGGAAGCTACTATAATAGGTTGACCTATAGAGTAAACCTGTGTGTCCAAAACTTTGTGGGAAAATTATGGCAGGTGAAAAGTGAATCACAAAGCTGTTCACTGACTGTAAGATTGAAAAGAAACTGCCCTTAAGCAAGGCACTCGACCTGCTCTAGTTCTGGGTCAAGCCTGTGGCTGTCAGGTCAAATGTAAACTTCACAAATGAGAGTGAGCCTGATTGGATAATAAGACAGGGTTTCAGTCAAATAATTTAGCAGTATTAAATGTTTATATAAAGGCAATTAGACATGACTTCTTTGTTAGATAAGCTCTTCTACAGCGGTTATAATTAGGTGAAGTGTAAGCTTGGAGCCCCCTCATAATAATACAAATCCCATTCTTTGAATAGCAGGCAGGGATCATGAGTGTGATTCGTGTTCAATTAATTCTTTTCAAGCTTTGTCTGTGGGATATGTGTTTTTACTTCAGAAAAAGGCAAACACTGCATTGCAGAAGGAGGGAAAGCCCATGTGTTTTTTGTCTTATTTTTGGAAACAAACTGCCTTTGAGAAGACTTGCAGTCTCTGTCATCATTATATAAGTCACAAGCAGCGCTGCTCCAGGTGAAGGTGTAAAGGAGAGCAGACACATACAATATTTGATCAGAGGCACATTTTTTGTGTTGTTTAGGGAGATGGCTGTCAATATTTATGTAGCTGATTTGTTAACAAAGAAGTACAAGCATTGAAATCATAGACACTAATCTTTATGAACAGCCCTTTTTGTCACTGATCAGCCTCTGTTTACAAATTCTACATAGAAATGCAGAATCTGTGGCCAGGGTCTGGGCTGTCAGCATGGGATGTCCTGTAGTTCCTGTTTGTAGTATGTATGTAGCCAATGTTGTACTCCCTAATCATATGGACAGGTGTTGGTGTATAAAGGAGAGACAGGTCATGTGGACAGCAAAGATAAGGTGATGCTAATGACATACCAGCTTCTCCTAACCATAAACTAACAAGGGTTTACAGATCTATTTACACAGGTGTCTGGATAGAAGTGCAACTGACAATCAGAAATGGTTTCAACATTTTAATTAGTGTCAAAAACCTGCAACATGCAGTGTTCTTCCTGACAACCCTAAATACATCAGAAGTGATCAATCCAACCTTCATTCAACAACCAAATATTAAAAAAAAAAACTGACTTCTTCTCCTCTCGAGGACAGACCATATAAACCTCACATTTACTTTTTTAAATCTGTGCTACTAAGTTTGTATTTAATCCTTGTTAGCTGCAAATAGATCATGACAAATCTGTTTCTTTTTCAGGCTCAGGTACAATAAAAAGTCAGAGTGATGCACCCAATACTTTGCAGTACTTTGTACCTCTTTCTCCATCATTATGTGTCAATTTTTGCAAATTTTCCAGAGAAATTACTTCATTCTCATGGGAAAAGTAGCCATTTATTGCAAAAAGAGGAGATAAATGAGTTGAAATATTGATCAATCATGTAAATTTACCAAACATCCCAGTAAAACAGGGTAAAATAAAAGGTGATGCATGTCCAAAAAGGACTTCAGGACCTTTGCCACTATTTTTTTTAGACACCTAGTTGTGACCCACTGAAAACTGCTCTGCAACCCACTTTTTGGTCCCTAACCCACCAGCTGAGAACCACTGGCATAGACCCAGAAATTATATAGCATTGTTTTTGTCATTAATGTCATATGTAAAAGGAAATCTAACACAAACGTTGTTCAGTGCTAACTGCTTGCTTCGCAGGTATTATGGAGAAATTAACATTCATTCCCAGAGGCACATGCTGTTGATTAGATGATAAACAATGATCACCTACATGTCTAAGTTTGGCCATTGACGGTCGTAAGACTACAGTACTTCCTTTGTGCACACCAAATTTACAGCAGTCAAAAGTAGTTTAGTTATAGAAGAGTAAGGAAACTCTTAATTTTACTATGATTAACTAAAAGGTGGCATATATACGCCATAAGCTTTGTCCACCCACCTCCATGTCATATCCAAGTCATTCATTTATGTCCATCATAGTTTACCAAAGTTATAATAGCATAGACTGTTGCATGGAGACTTTACTGCAGATTTTATTGTGACACGGTGAGCTAATAATGCCATTGAACCCCTCTGTCACAATAAAGTCACATTAATTTCATGAACACTTGGTTTGTTCAGCTTCATTGTCTGTTATGTTAGAAATGAAATCCCTAACAAAAGTATGCCATGTTATCCCAGATTTGTTTGTTTTGTGTTATATTTAGTTGATATTTAGCTGCTATTTCTTTTTAGTCTGACACAGTTGAAAGAGTATTACAGGCAAATGTGGTTGTTATTTTAGTTAATTCTATTGTTGTTCTGATTCCAAAGCTTTAAAGTTATTGAATTATGATATTTGCTTTTGCTACAACAAGCTTATCTGTGCTGTGCAATTCTCCACCTTTTAAGCTATTGTAAGTTGTCAAATACTGTCAAAGTCAACGTCACTACCATGTTTGGGGTTATGCTGCAGGCCATATTAATATTTATCAATGTTTGATCTCTACTGTAAGAACAGCACATGTTGTGATGAACTCAAGTACTTTGGGAAATATTACTATTTACCTAAACAGCTCTTATCTTTGTTCTTTTCCTCTTGTAAGGTGATTTATATGTGTGTGATTTGAGGCTTAGCTCTATAAATTCAGTTGTCTGTGGGAAGTCAGGGGATAAATGTCACCAGGATTTATGCTCATATTAGTTTATTTATATTAATTTTCTTGTGTTAAAATATTTTTAGTTGTTTTGCATGTTTCCTGGCTGCACTGGACTTTTAAGTAAGCATCTTTAGTCCTGCTTCTACCAAACAATAAACCCTCTAGCTATGCCCTCTAACAACATCCACGGACAATTGAGCTCTGTCAATGAACCACTGGTCTGTTTTGCCTGGGACCCGGGCTTAGATCTGAGTACATTTGACCCCAAAATCCAGTTCATTTGATCACAGTGAACACAAGCGTACTTGTGTGCTTGAAGAAGTGGTCTCGGGCACAATTCATGAGTACCTGAGCATTGTCTGAGGGAGATGTGAATGCTGCAGTGATGGAGTTTAGGGTACTCATGAGTGAGTAGAGTTAAGCGTCTCTTGTCTCTTCAGAAACCATTGCATCCATGTAACACTGGCCCATTTACAACATAAATGACAAAATATGAAAGTTGAGGGCTGTACTGTGTGAATTTGTCTCATTAAAGAAGGATAATGACAGTGTAGCCGGGGTCAAAATTAAACTACATTGACAAACAGCCAGGGTACGTTGATCTGGTTTTGAAATACACCCCAAATTTTCCAAACAGATTCAACAACCACAGAGCAATCTTTATACAGATTAGCTACAGTATAAAGAAGTAAATGAATCACTGATATACAGAGAAACTACAGATCTAAAACTTTAAATTAACAAAACTTTTCAATGTTAATTCAGTTTTGTATCCATCTCTGATGAACCCAGGTGATATGTGCCTTCAGGCTTTGTTTTGTGTACTTGAAATCAGTTCAAGTACACATATCAATTATAAATGTCCGTAAACTTGATTTTTGACCACATATCAATGTCTGCAGTCCATTCTGCACCCAGTCAATTTAACTAGATATTAGTCTGTTTTCCCCGTTGTCATCTATTTCCCACGGACTACGGTTCGATTCTTAATCTATTTTTGATGCATTTTGATGCACTTGTTTTTTTTTTTTTTTTTCTTTTTTCAATTCTGATGTTCTCACTGTGTCAAACATAATAAAAAAACATTACATTTGTGTTTAAAAAAGTAGATAAATTAAATTTCCACTATCCTCTAATGGAAGATATGTGTAAACTGGAAATTTACAGTTGCACTGAACCAAATGTAGCAGCATCCTTTCTCTGTAGTATATCTGAAATTACAAATATAAAAATGTCCTTTTTCGCAGATGAACAACTGGTAATTTAAATATTATCGTTACATGCTGTGTCAGAGTTCCACTTTTTTGTACCTGCTATTCCACAATATTAGATATTTAAATTATTATCGATTGTTGGACATTTATAAATCGATTCAGAATCTTCTACCTCCACATCACGATGCATCTAAAAATCGATTTTTTTCTCCCACTTCTACCCTCTATAGTAGCAGGATAAACTTCATAGATAACACAGATCATGAATGAATGTAGACACAAGTGGTTGCCATGGCTGCTGCTTTTGTTTCTTCCTTGAGGATCTACAAATCAACTACAGGTCAACACCCCTGACTGTCAGACTGTGTACATACTTTTTACTGTCTTTAGTATGTACAAAACTGTGCTCAATCATGGAATGGTGGGGAGTGAAAGGGGAGTAGTCATGATTGGGCTGCTAGAAGAGACCCTTGGTGCACAACACTGGCCACGGCAGCTCCTCAAAATTAAAGATCTTGCCATGGCACAGAATGTAGTTCTTTCTCAGAACATAGGGATAATCCTACCTGGCTACCCAAATGTATCTGAAACTTGGTTTCTAACATTCTTATATCACCCCCATTATATCATACAAAGTTGATAAATCTGCTATCACAGTTGTCCCTATGATGGTGCCATTATGCAGCAAGCAGTTTTCTGAAAGGCTTAAACACCAACACTGTCATTAATATTGGCAGAAAAGAACCCAGTCAAGAAATTAAAGGGATCCTTTGGGTTTTCTAAATGGGTATGGCAACATGTTGTAGTGGCATCCCTTACAGAACTTACAAATTCAGCTACCCTGCATGTTTTACTACAGTTGTGAAATTTGGCAGGCATTTGTAATATCAGCATGAGATGCTACAGTTTCTTTCACTGTGTGCCCTCATTTCATATTAGGTGTAACAGACGAGAGGTCAGAGAATGTTGACATTTCTGTCATAGACTTCTCTGAAGCAGCCCATTCAGTGGCTGTACCGCAAACCTGATGTGCTCCAAAGTCCTACATGCAAAGGCCTGTTCGGTGCTGCTTGTGGCTCTAGTGATGGGATTGAAGAGTGTTTTAGGGATCTGTAGATGGAAAAAGAGAAGCTTGTCCTTGTTTGGATTCCAAAGATATTTGAGACAAGAAATTGTAGGAGCAGAAACAGTCTTGATTATTTGATCAGCAGAATCTTGATTCTGTTTGACAGTTTGATGTGGGCTTTTTTTTAAAGCCTGGTGTGATGTGCTGGATGGACTCATCTACATAAATCCGTCCATCCGTTTCCATCATTTACAGCACAGCTTTATCAAATGCCCTCTATAGAAAATAAATAGAATCTGTCAACTTGACTCATATCATCGGATTCAGTCTGTCTACTCATTCACTGTTAAAGGATTCATGTGCTTCTGCAGTTGTTTGGAAAGGACAGAATTTCCTTAAAAGCCAGAATGTTCAGAAAATATAATGTTCATAATCCAGAATAAAACATGGCTTTTTAAGACTGAGCTTATCCAAAGTCATCCTATATAAAAATGTAACTTTTACTGCCACATTTGTTCAGCGAACTCTACAGATGGACACCTGTTTATTTTGTTGTGCTCACTAATGGTAAGAACATCAGTATTTCTGTAAATTTCATCTACAAAATTTGTAAGAAATCAGACCATTTACAAATGGAAGAAGAGCTGGTTGTTTTCCCAAACATAAGTCAAACTACTAGAATTTAGAGACTATCTGAAACAGCCATAAAACAAGTGAAACAAGGATTTAACACCCAGAATCCCACCCACTTTTCCAAAATAGATTTCCCCCCAGAAGTTTCCAGAATATAAAGAACATGAGCAGGATCTTCACACAGTGTCAGTCCATAAATAAATAAAATAGCAGCTCCTCATCCTGTCAGTTTGCCCCTCACTAAACCCAGAGGGAAGTGAGGGGGATGAAGGGACACTGCAGTGTCAGAGTTTGGCTCTGGATTTCCTGACACCATCTTGTCAGACATGTCAACGTGGTGCTTCAGCTTGACAGGAATAATTTATCACATTAACTATGTACTGCAGTTTCTCGCTGAAGGCTTAGGAATGTTTTCACACCAGTATTATTATACCATCTTAAAATTAGGATGTAAAATCAGGCCATAAGCTTGGGGTCCACTGTAAAGGAGTTTAACCAAAAAACATTTACTATTGTTACAGAGTTCTTTTCCATTCTTAGAGTGTCTTTGGTTTCAGTGACTCCGTAGGGCTTAGAATTTGCTTTACATTGTTTGCAATCTTTTACCCATCAGCAATCATCTTATTGCATCATCTGATAGACTATGTATGCTTCTGGGATGGACATGAATCTCAGTAACTCCAGTGAAGAGTTTAACAACTGCATGACTTCCTTTTGTGTGACATTTATGTCTGTCTGTCTTTGTTACTTTATTTCTTTATCCAAAAAACCCAAGAGTGACATTCACTTTTTGAGTCTAAATTCAATGGCAGACGGCGAATTTACTCTGGTCCACTTCATTTGTATGAGCCTCCAAAAATGCAAATTTCATTCTTATTTTCTCACAGTGAAGTTATATAATAACTAGGACTGTCAAACAATATCTTTAATTGTGATTCATGATTCATGAACATGATTTATCTCCTTTCTGTTGCATTTTGACCTTCCAATATTTTACATTTAAAACCTTTTTCATGTTTTAATTTGGATTTTTATTCTCTCTCTCTCTCTCTCTCTCTCTCTATATATATATATATATATATATATAGGGGTGATTACCTTTCTATGTGGATGAAGACACGCTTTTATTTTGAAAGAAAACAAGAAAAATCACAGAACCACAGAAAAGGATTGAAATGATAATAAGGTCAGGTCATCTCTGGTCAGATATGGAGACATATCCTGGTTCAGCACTTTGCCGTATCAACCTTGGTCCTCTGGCCTCCTCATGGCCATCCTTCTGCACCAGGCCCATGTCCTTCTCTTTAGGTATCCTCTAGGGGAGGAAGAAAAAATTGATACAGCATAGTATTGCGATATTTTGTCTGGGGATGTATCGTCTCGTTCACCATTGATTTTTTTCAAATTAATTGCCTATAAGGTGACAGTCACACAGCAGGAGAAAGTTAGTACAACCAGTATGGTAGCACCAGAGAAAGGACTCTAGGAATGGAAGCAGGGCAGGAATGAGATGGACATGACACATGAGGTTTGCAAGAAATGCTGCATGAAAATAAAATCCTGTGGAAATAAACATGAGGGCAAGACTAATGCTAAATCAGCTAAACAGTTGAAAAAATGCTATAGATCGCAATATATGGCAATTTATAGTATCGCAATACTCACTGTATTGCAAAATGTTTCAAATTGCAATACTATTGAATCGTGATCCAAGTATCGTGATAATATTGTATCGTGGGGGCCAATAGTGATTCCCACCCCTAGTATCCTCCCAGCTGCCCCCTCCACGACACATGAGGGCACCCCCAGCATCTGGACCAGCCCACCGGGTCATGGGCACCCAGTATGGGGTGAGCTGGATCAGGCCTGGGAAAGGACACCAGGTGCCTGTTGAAGAGTTGCTGTATCAGGCAACTAATCCTTCTCATCCTTACTCTCCTGAGCATGTCAGCATTACCTACACAGTCTTGCCAAATATACCCAAAGATGCGCAGAAGAGAAGTTGTCACAAAGGAGTCCAGTCGGCAGCTCGGGCCATTAGTCAACGTCCAGGCCTCAATCCAAAAACAAGAATAAGGGAACAGTAAAGATGTGAAATATTTGAAAACAAGGTATAGATGACTTATGGCTTGTCCACTGAGCTGTTTGTGAGTTTTTAAAGTGAAATAAGACATTTAGGAGCAGTAGTGGACTTATTATAGGGAGAAATCTGCTGAAAGGACAATAAAGCATTCAAAAAATAACGCACTAATAATTGACCTCAATTACATAGTGATTTATGCATTAGATCTGAGAGCCTTAACAATAACATACAGTATAATAACATCATGATAGACATTTGTAAAAAGTTAGAAGCCAAACTTCATGAGGTCTGCCCTCAAGAGGAGAAGAAACATCTTTTTTTTTTCTTTTTTTAACGTAAGTCTATGTGATCATTTCTGATAGATTTCAGGTAGTCAGAGAATCTAAATACCGATTGGCTTTAACAACCCCACATCAAGTGGAGTTCTGGCTAATTTAAATGTTTCATTCATAGCAGATTGTTATCTGCACTTTTATGCAGATATCTGTTTCATCGTCAAATAAGAATACCACTGATGGGAGCTGGTATGTCATTAGTACTGATAAAGCTCTGTCTGCTTATTACCATAGTGTTTTAACTCTTTATACCAAAGCATGCTAAATAGTAAATACATCTTGAACCACATAGAGAAATCAGAGCACTTGACATGCTGAGAATCACCGCCCCTGTGTGAAGATTCTTCATTTTTATGTAAAATATATTGATAGGAGTTTTTACTGACAGTGACAACCTTTAGAATCAGTCCTCTATTGTGTTTAAATGCTTACAGTGGAGTTATGGTTGAATACTGAACCACTTCTGCAGACTTCTTCATGGTGTTTCTTTTCTCTGCTTTGTTTCAGATCTTATCATCAGACTGGCAAAGGACAAGTTTGGAGCCATTCAGTCAGAGTACCAAAAGGTAAACGATTGCATTGATGTTTGCTGAATTGATTGTTTTGTAGTGAGTGTTCCTTTGCTTCATTGTATTTTTTTCTGATGGGATTCAGCTATCTATCATATAAATGGCAGGGAAGAAATTACCTCTGAGATACTCTACTGATGTAGTCCCAGAATCCTCTGAAGCAAAGAGCTAATAGCTTTTACAAGCCAAAGCAAGGCCGTCATTTGCAGGTGATTGCTTCTGGCACAACCTGTGAATTAAAAACGAGATACATCTTTTGAGTTTTATGAGGAACAACTTTGAGAACCAAAGATGGTTTTCAGCTTTCTGACAGCCAGAGATCTAAAGGAAATCCTGTGAAAGTTCACTTTGTACCTTCCTCTCAATTATGGGAGAATGTGCTGTCGGTGTGCGGTGTTACAATATGCAGCTATGTGGATATGCATGCCAATTTTGAATTCTTTGATTTCTCTTTTTTGTTATTCTGTTTCATCCACATGTTTTTGTTCTGTGGCTTTGCTCTTTCTTTGACGCTGCGTTGCCTTTGTCTTCTGCATGCCCTCTTCATCTGATCTGCTCTGGCCTACCTCAGCCAGAGAACATAGTGCTGACACTTCAGGTAAAGTCTGCACACTGGATCTAACTGTGCAACCCATCCCCCTGTCCCATCATGCTCCTCTGTCCTGAGTCATCAGGGCTGCACAATTTTAGATCAAACTGTACACATTTCACTGATATATCATATAGGGTGGTTTCACATCAATCATAAAACAACATAATTGAAGCCAAATGATAACTTTGCCACATGCTGTGGTGTGCTGCCTTGGTAATGTGTGGTAAACGGAGCACCAAACCCTCCAAGTGCTCACGTGTTGTGTCTAAAATGTTCGTATTTTTGTTAAAACAGTGAATTTAACACTTCAATTTACACATTGTTAGTGCAGGTGAGAGCGTAGCTCAATCAGAAGCCACTGAACAAGTGTTCATGCTCTGTAAAATACAAACAGTTCAAAGCCAGTGTGTAGAAACACCATGCCCATCAATGTCTCTGCTAAGAATGTAAGATATGAAAACGTCCAGAATGAACTTCAAAGTAAAAGCCTGATTTTTTTTTAGAATTAGAATATCAGCATTTTAAAACAATGCTTTTACTCTAAAGTTGTTTCTGGGGCAGTAGTTCCATCATTGAAGTCCTTTTGCAAGGTTGTACAGAGCTTTATCAGGTAGCTGTCAAACTTTCTTCACAAAAGACAGTCATAAAAAACATACAGTGCTGGGAAAAAGTATTTGCCCCCTTTCTGATTCCTGATTTTTTTTTTTTTTTTTTTTTTTGCATATTTATCACACTTTATTGTTTCACATCATCAAACGGGTTTTATGCTGTGGTGTGACCTTAATGCTCAAAAACCCTCCAATATAGCTGAGTTAAAACAATTCTGTGAAGAAGAGTGGGCCAAAATTCCTCCACAGCGATACGAAAGACTCAACACCAGTTATTGCAAGCGATTGATTTCAGTTATTGCTGCCAAGGGTGGCACAACCACTTATTAGGTACAGGGGGCAATTACTTTTTCACACAGGGCCAGATAGGTTTGGATTTTTTTTCCCCCTTAATAAATAAAATCATCGTTTGGAAACTACATTTTGTATTTACTTTTTCTTTGTGAGATATTAAAATTGGTTTCTTGATCCGAGACATTAAGTGGGATAAATATGCAAAAAAATCCGGAATCAGAAAGGGGGCAAATACTTTTTCACAGCACTGAAGTTAATTAGCACATACCATTTTAATTATTCAAATTATCCGATTATGAGTTTCCTGAGATCTGAACGTATATGTCTTTTATTGATTTGCGTTAGTTATAAATAAGTTGAGCACAAATTTCTTTAACCTTTCCTGTATAAAATTGGTTGTTATAAAATATATAAAACCAAGAAATTTTGATACTAAATTATAAAGCTGTGGCTGCCTCTCAAGGCAAACAACAATTTCCTGAGGCCTCATCACTTGAAATTCATGCACATATGTAGATGCAAAATCAGTAAGTACTCATATTTTATAATCCTGATCTCAGTATCAATCAGTATAAGTGTGATTATGAACTAACTGGTGCTACATTCTTTATACATGCTGGTTTTGCCAAAAATAGCATTCTGCCCTCTTATTTGCGACTGATAATGGAAACAGTTTGTTGCAGAGCTTTTAGGATTAGTTAACCATTTCATTTTACATTGTGGTTAATCATGACACTGTATAACGGCCTCATCCTTTCTGAGCTCTACAGAAGATGTGGAAGTAAGAAGGAGGCTGTTGACTTAAAAAAAAATATATCATCCATACTAAGAGGATGAATTTCATTGTTGGAATAAAACTTAAACTAATATCACCCAGTTGATGCCATGTTTGCCTCATCTTCTTGATGGATTTGCAAATCAACTACAGGAATACTGCCACCCTCTGTTTTAGATTATGTACACCTTCAAGTGTGCTTGGACACAAAACAATTTTGTTAATGTAAAAGTAGAACAGCAGCAGAGAGGGGAGGGGGAGTAGTCGAGCTCTGGCATTGTAAGAAACAATCTTGCCTAATGTGAAAACACCCTTAAATGTTTGCATATTTGGATCTTTTAATTATTGGAATTTTTTGATTTCTTGTGCAGCCCAATGACTTTTACCCAGCCACCCCATCCAAATGTAGTTCCTGTTTTACACCAGACACATCATTTGTAAGATATTCATGGAGGAGCAACAATGCTGACCGTATCATAATAGAGGGGTATTAGTAAGGACTCTCATAGTTTTATGGCTCTGACTCTTCTAGCTGCAGTTACAAAATGGTATCCATTGTTGTCCTACAAGGCAGCTGAGAAAGCGAGCCTGTGACAAACTATCACATTCAAATCAAAGTCATATCAAATCGAAGTAAAAATCCTCTCCAATTTAAGTTTGCAAAGTTATATCTAAGGGTCTTAACCATTACCATTCAACATTAGTCAGCATCAAACCCATTTGTATATATTACTAACTGGTCAGTCACAAAGATAGAAGAGCCTCTTGATAGTGCAGCAATGTTAAATAAATGTAAACCCATAAATGTTCAGATAGAGTAGCTCAGAAACCAAACCGCAATCTTCTCTGCTGCTCAGCAATATTTGCTCTGATATCCAACCAAACCACAGCAAGGATGAGTGACAGATGAATAAATAACACACACAAACAAGCACCCACTCTTGATCTTTTGCATGCTGACATTTGCAGAAGTCCTTCACTACTATAAATCTCCACTCACTGTCCTCCACCACTGACACACATTTCAAAAATGCTGCCAAAGAGAGCTTCATACAAACATGAGTCCCCCAAAGAAATTTAAAACATCTTTAAATCAATAAACAGCATCTCTGCTTATGTCACAAAGTCCTATTACAATGAAGGGAGATTCATTTATTTTTCACTTTGCCCTGAAATATGTTTATCACAATAACATACCTAATAAATATACTAACAACCAATGTTTAAAAGTTCATAACTGCATCAACTTACTTGATCAACACAAGAAAAATCAGTTAATCTTTTTTGCTTTAATAGGTCCAGTGCAGCCATGAGGTAATACAGAATGACTGTACATGTCCTTTGATTCACATGTAGAAAGTCAAGCAAAACAAAACAAAAAAAATAAACCCTGATGATTTTGGCTTTTACCTCAGAGGTATGCACTAATATAGTTATGTTACAACAAAGATTATCTAGTGTAGCTCATAGTGAAGCTAGTGTCTTTTTTTTGTTCATTTCTGACCATCTCCTTTCAAGTGCGGTAATCAATATTAGGAATGTGTGCAAGCAGCCAACTCAGGGGTCAAACTAGTCAGCACCAGAATTACTAGTTGGTTTAACTAATAATGCAAACATGCAGTTCAAGTCAGACTATGAGTAAGCAGGCACCTTCCCCTATTTGTGGCTATAGCTCTGATTAATGGCTACTACTACCACAATGCTCTTACTACCAGGATGTGAACAAGTACAGTGGATGGAGAGCATCTCTAAAGGCAAAACACTCTGCCAGTGTTTTGTTTTAGAAATTGGAGATAGAGTTTATACAAAAACTGGGTCAAGTAAACTGGCATATAATGCTTGATTACAGCACAGACTACAGAGTGTTGGATGATGTTGGGTGACGTCAACTGTTTGGTTAAAGGAGCTCCACCTCTGAGCTATTTTAGGCAGACAACTTGAGGTCACTACCTCTGCTCTGTCATGTTTCCAAAAAAAAAAAAAAAAAATTAATTAATTCCAATTCCCCCACCATCCCAGGATCAAACTGCAGGCTCTGACTCTGGGTTAAAGTTCAAATGTCATAACTCCTCAATTTCTGCATGTGAAATCATTTTTGAAAAGTGATGAGGTAAGAGCCTATAGACGCCAAACTCAAACTATGTTCTGCTGCTGATAAAAAAAAGTTTAAAACATTACAAATGTGATTTGTCTGACTGAACTGAAGCTGCATTTTGAAGCCAGCCAGCCTCCATGAGGGCCTGTGTCCATAGCTGGCTTTTTTAGTGCTGACAGCACTTACTTTGATTCAAAACCAACGTTGTCCAGCATTCTGAGCGCTCAGTACCCTGGGCTGAAAAAATGCCCTCAGTTTCAGCTGTTTTTGTCATGCTCTCAGTTGAAAATGGTTCAACATTTGAAACAGCATCAATATCACTTCTAGCTCACTTGCACATCAAAATCAAGAGGGGGCGGGACTTCTGACAATAGCTTCATCTTCATTCGAGGGTAGTTTTCAGGTCCTCAGCTGCTACCTGAGTCAGGACAAGATTCTTTTGTTGTCAGCATATCTTCTGTGTGACAATTCCTTGAAATACATAAATATAAAGCAAATAGAGCTATTTTGAAACAACATTACAGATTCTACCAAGGAAAGTGGAGTTCCTCACAGCCTTGTATGTGTGAAACTGCAGTTTCTTGCACTTTCACAGTAGTCTCATTTATGAACATCAGAGGTTGCTGTTTGGACCAGAATGATGCAGAACTAGCAAAGGCATTTGGATGCTTACTTGAATGGAGTACTGGCTGGAGCAGATATCACTACTAGTGTTACCCATGCTCAGCAAACTAATTTGGCATCATTTACCTATAATCAGTGTAATCTTGTTAAACTATACTTAATTGCAATAGTTACCCAGCATTTTCTTAACTTTAGACCAGTTTGATCTCAAATTGCATTTAATCAACAGTGAAATTTGTTGCTCAGAATATCCCTACTACACACTTTGTTTATGCAAAATGACAAATTTACACTCTCCCACAGCATTTCAATGAAAGTAAAGCAGATCCCTCTTTTCACTGTAGACTGTTTTCTTACTGATGATTGGCTAATCAGTAATGTTCTTGTGTATTCTAAATGTAAATGAAAGGCTCCATCATGTGCAATTTAAAGAGCCCAGCTGTGATCAACTTCTTGATGATGTTTGTGCGTTTGCATAACTTAACGCTTCAATTTTGCTACCTAAAACTCTCCCAGATATCACTGTGAGTAAGTTTCTCCAAAGTAGTCCTATCCAGTTTACTTACGAGCAGTGATAGCCACAAAAAACAATAATAAAAGGAAACACAATAAACACCGAGATGATGTAAATGTATTCACAGTAGCTTGTTTAACAAGGCATTTAGCTTGCAGACAATGAGCATCTTGCTTCATGACACGTAATGCCTTGTGGCTGCCTTGATTAAATCTGATTAAACTTAGAAAATTGCCCGTCTTCACCGCTCAGATATGCTGCCACCTCATCACCCAATTTGTTCTGATTGGAAGGTCACCTCCTTCTTTTGGGCACTTGCCAAGACAAAGCTAAATCTAAAAATAGCAGATGCTGCGGGCTGTTAAAGTGTGGTGTTGGGGAAAAAAAACATTTCTGACCTTTTTTTTGGAAAAGATTTACCCAATAGTAGCAGAGGCCAGAGGCAGGATGACAATGCAAGTGTTCAGATTTACACAATGTCCTCAACGACTGGGCCGACTTTGGTGCCTTTAGATGACACAAGGCCAAACACACTCACACATGCCTAAAGTCTCCCCTATATATTCATTTCTTAGTCTGACTTCATTTTCAAAACTCCCTCGTAGCAGTGTTCTGTTTCCAAACAACCAAAACTCATCCATGTTTTCATCCCTGAAGGTCAGAAAGATTGCAACTTGCTGACTCTTCTCTCTACACCTTGTAAAGAATGTTTCTGAAACAGCTTGGAGCTTAAAGAGGTTGGATTAAACCTAAAGCCTGAGATTTATACGTTTGCACAGAGATTTTCAAATGAATCAAAGAATACTCCTCTCTGACAACTTCAGAAGCAATTTCTTTATGCCCTCATGTTAAAAAGTAAAAGCTGCAGGTCTCTGGAGAAGCCAGGGTCATTGACTTATGAGGGCGATTAAGATTAGTGCACATCAGCCGGGAGAGCAGTCCATCCTCTCAGAGGCAGTGATAGCAGCCCTGCTTTGATCCTTTCATAACTAGAAGCTATTGAACATTATTGTGACAACTTACATACGGTAAGGGAATTACCAATCCCCTTTTCAATTTTGCCAATTTCCCATGTCTGTACTGAGTGTGGTTTAGATGGCAGCAGATTAACTGAGAGCACTGTGGTACATGACGAGAGGAGGGGGAAACTCCTCTGAGAATCTGCCAACAGCAGCAATTTAACTAGCGCAATAGATCAGGGATAATTTGTAAGAAATTGTGTTGAGTCACCTTGAATATTTTTAATTATCAATCAAAATCCAGGATTATTGTTTCCTCTCGAGGGAGCTGTGAATATTTCACTTTCAGAGATGAAGGCTAAACCTAATTTATACAGTGCAAAGAAGAAATACTAAACAGGTTTCTTTTCATATATGAAGGTTTGTGATAGATATGACTGTCAGCATTCCTTTGCTCACTCCTGTGTGAACTGACTCACTCCATACATTTAACTCTTACTTGTCCTCCATTTACTACCTCTTTCACCTCACTACTTTCCTTTTAACTGTTTAATCCCAGACATTTCTGACCTCAGTGTTTCCCAGTGAACTATGCTATACCAAGGTGGTGGAGCTGGCAGGGGTGGGGTTGCCCCTTCCTCCCTCTCTGTCTCTTCTTCTCTTCCTCCTTCTGTATGCAGTTGTTAGCTCAAAATGTAAAATGTATAATTTAAACTAACTCACTTTAAGCAGTGTGAACTGAACTTTGAGCTAGCTCCCTGTGAACTGCACACACTCATACTCCTGCACCTCTCCCCTCACAGCGTCTTGTTTTACGCCACCTCATTTCATAGATTTATTTAGTGTGCTTCTGCCGTTTGACAGTAATTATCAGAAGTACATTAAATAACTAACATTTGCAGCATTTTGAATTATGTTACTTGATATTCTATTATTACATCCAGGCACTGGGCGCATGGGGTTGTTGATGGTGATGATGTGTAACACAATGAGCGTCCTAAATCAAGAGTTGCTGCAGAAAAAGTTTAAAAGTCATTAGAGGTTTCAGTTTTAACAAAAGACATCACAACTTAATTGGTGTAATAACTGGAGGGATGTGAGCAGGTCTTTTCTTTCACTCTCTCCCGCTATTGCATCCTCCCAAGATGGTGATTATATATTTTAAAAGGGTTTATGATTATACCTCAGTGGCTGTGAATTACCGGGGCAGCATGCCTAAATGAATAGTGTGGTAATAGGTCCAGAGTGTTATGGGAAACACTGGACCTGTACACCAATTTTCCTCTCTAACTATTCATTACAGATATTGTGTATCTTAATTTCATTAAAACAACTAGGAGTTGTGAGCCTGACAGTTTCCATGTTTTTGTTATCTTTTTGCCATATCTTCCCCCCAAGGTTATTATATAGGTTGTTTGTTGTCACATCACAGATGAGTGCATGGAGAATTACTATCATATTGCCAGAGTTTTCCAACTCTTCAAATTGGGGAAACAACCATCTAGAGTCATGTTACTCAAAATCACACTTTCCAAAATGTGGGTCAGGACCTATTGGTGGGTCACAGGAGGTCCTCAAATTGTTTTTCAAGATTTCTTTTCTACAATAGACTACTTGCGTCAGCTAATTATAGCCAAGAGGGAGCTCTACCCTATCACAAAGCAAAAGTCACAGTCATGGGCATATTGTTCCAGACCAGACAGCTGCTAAAGGTCCAAGGGGGCAGATCATATAAAGAAAGCCAATGTGACGGAGGTAAAGTGACTTCTTCCAGGCTCATGATATGGAAAGCGCCACGTCAGGATCAGATGCAATCCAGAATTAATGCTATCCAAGCTAGCACTGTCCATCAGCTCAACCAACTAGCCGAGGACTTGATAAGCAATAATGTAAGGTAAACAGAGCTGTTGGGTCAAGATGGCTTTTATCTTCTGGGGAAAAAAAGTTTCAGAAACACTGCTCAAAAGTAGTGACACATTCAGGCAAAAAAATACTCTAAAAGCTCACAGATAAAACTTGTTTTTGTAAAATGTAGGGGTCATACCTAAAATATGTAGACATTTCTGCAGTGTGCAGGACCATATAAATATGACATACTAACATTCCCATTGATGCCGAACTGGTGTTTTTCACTTCCTGCCCCCATCTGAGTTATGCACAGAATCACGTGACTGTGAACAACTATTTACTCAGTTGTTAGTGTATGAGCTGACCCTAACTTACTGAAGATTTTCCCCCCTTTTATTAGGGTGATAATGTTTTTTCAATATGTAAAATTGTTAAGAGTTGTGTTGACTGATCTTGATAGTAAATTTAGTGGATATTGCTCATTAATTCATTATCCATTGTGCTGTCCAGTTTATAGTCAAAAGGCTCTTATTACATTTAACATTCAAGTGGCAAGTCCAGATGAACATCTTATATGAAGCTATTGCTAGCCAACATACTTTCCTTAATGAGATCTTGTATTGTCTTTCCAGGAACTTAACATGTAAATTGTCGTTTCATTAATTGCATACTTCTGCCAAGAAATGAGACAAATGCATTTACTAAGACTGGGGTTTTGCAGTGAAACTATCTCTTGTTTTAAGAAAAAAATATGATGTCATGATTTTAACCTTAAACAGCTCTAAAGTTTTCGGTAAGCTTGAGTTCTTCTGCAGCATACTATCTTGTAGTCCTATTGAAGCAGGTTTTTAATCAGAAATGCCGTCTTTCCCCTTCATTAAAGTAGAAAAACTGCATCACAGGGCTGCATGGATGGCTCTGAGTCCCTTGAGTATTTCCCCGTCATCCTCCATGTGTTGTGATCCTCATATCCTCTGTGCATATTGCGTTTGTCTAACCCAGCTAACAGTGTAATACTACACAGTACTCTCACGAATACGTCAGAGGGAAGCTCTCTATATTTATACTGTGTAATAATTAAGTAGTTGGTTATTGAATTAACAAGAGGTGTTTAAATATTAAAAATGGTGGATTCTCCTTCACTGGGGAATGTTATGCAATGTGTTTATTGTTTATCCATAAATCCCTCTTGGAAAAGAATAGAGAATTTCCAGCAGTAGGATCCAGATAGATATTTTTAGATCTTTTGCTGTTTTTATCCTCTGCCTCCTTGCGTGTCCTCCCTTCTTCTTCCATACACCATTTGTAATCAATCCTTCCTTCTTTCCCTTACTCCTACACTCATCCAATCCTTTTTGTCTCTCAACAACCCCTGTTCCTCCCTGCTCTTGTTGATTCATCTCTCTTTCTACCTCTGATCCCCTTATTTCCATCTGATCCCTGGGTTTATCTCCTTTCTGTATTATATTTCCTGAATCATTCTGCCACCATTCTTTATCTCATTTCTCCTTTTGTTCCTCCCATGCGGACCCCAGGCCATCTACTATGAGATAGGCTTCCTAGTATGTGCGGCGGTGGGCCTGCTGTTCGCCATACTGATGCCACTAGTTGGCCTCTTCTTCTGCATGTGCCGCTGCTGTGACAACTGCGGCGGCGAGATGCACCAACGACAGAGAAAGAACGCAGACTGCCGGAGAGGCCTGTTGGGGACGCTGCTCTTCTCCACGTCGCTGGTCATCACGTGAGTATGACACATCCTTGCACTAAACGGCACAGATTGGGATGCAAGTACTGCTATCATCTTGCAAACAGGCACACATTATCTGGTGCATACACCGTGTGCATGCACGTACACGTGCAGAGGGATTAATGGCAAACTACACCTCTGATCTTGGAGTTTTCATTCACAGATTGACACACTTTCTACTAATAACATACTGTGCACACATACACCTCTGGTCATCTTGTGGGTCTGTGTCCCACACAAACACACATGCAGTCATCAGCCTTCCCCATCCCCCATCTGTTTGCTATATATAGTAAAGTCCTACTGTGGATACTATGTGGCAGCATCCCTCATACTTGTGTTCAGTCTAAGCCCTGTCATCATAATCTGCAGCGGATTCATGCTGAATGATATTTTTAACTATGCAAGAATTTATTATTATTATGTCAGTGTTCATCTAAAAAACTAGTACAACAAAGATAAGCTATGAACCACAATATATCTATTTGATCACGACTATTCTTAACTACTTCATATCTTAGTGGTTTTTGTGGCTTTCACTAGATTACTGAATATCATCCACTCCTAACTGTCCTCCTTGACTCACTGACTGCCTTTAAGTTTAATGTTATTCTACAGAAGCTCTCCGGCTATCATGTACATATTTTGCATACCCATTTAAGCACTTAGTTGATTATTTCATCCTCTTGGGATTGCAGTGAGTCCTGCTCTTGAACTAATTCCTGGACTACCAATGTTTCAAGTTTAGTAATTTTGATTAATTGTTTTAATATAGGAACTTGATAAAAGACGCCTGCAACTATTTCCTTCCTGAACCCCGCAGCTTATAACTGCAGTCAGTTTTACCAAGATGTTTTATATTTGCTTGAAAATTTTTGATAGAACTTTATAATGCATACTCAATAATATTACAGGAATATGAGTGACTATAGGGTAATTTTTTACTAATGTAAATGAATACAGTAGTAACAGAATCCAAAGAAGTAAGAAATGGTAGAAAAATTAGTGAAATATACAGAAGCTTTGAGTGGACAGATAACCATACACTTTATATTTATTTTACTTCTTCCCCATGACATCCAGAAAGCGCTAGCTGTTTTCTTGAGATCTTGACTTATTATTGTTGCAGTCTCTGAATAGCGATGCTGTATTTCAACAATAGTGATTACTTTCTTAATAACTCAAGAAACAACTGAAATTTACTGATTATCTTGGGAAATGAGAACACAACAAAATCTATAAATGCACTGTTGTGGTACTGCCATAAGAAATAATGGTATTTGTAAAAAAAAAAAAAAAAAAAAAAATGTAAAGCCAGTAACTTAGTTTGCCAATGGTCTTATCAGTTGTAGTTCCACCTTATTTTTATCATTTTTAGTGACCACTGACAGACACAGTAAGACATCCTCACTACAGTAGTCAGCGGTAGTGTTGGGAATTCCTGCTCTTTTTAGTGATCCAAGTCATTGGGCTCAGCTCAGCAAGAAGAGCCAGCTCTTTCAGCTCTTAAGCAGCTCCTAGTTTTAGTACCACTGGCCTCATTTGACCTTCCATATTTAGCAATAACATATGATTGATATTGGTGCTGGTGTTTTATATTTTACTCTAGTTAGGAATGTTCGCAGGTGTCTATTTCCCCATTTGGCCAAATGCTCATTTAAATTGAATTTAACCGACTAGCCAAAAGAGAAGAAAATACTTAGTGAACAGTCAAATTAATCATAGGGTCATCATGTCAGCGGTTGTGATGTGAGCCTGATATTCTCTGTACAGCATGGCTAACGCTGCAGCTATCTCTGCCTGTGGTAGATATATATATAAAAAGAATAGAAGTAGCAACAGCACTCAGATGGGATCTAGATCTCTTCATGCACATAGGAAAAGCCAGCTCTTTGAAACAGCTTGTTCACAAATGACACATCTCTAATCAGCAGAAGTAACAGTGTTGATATTAGAATACTATGCGTTTTAGTCAATAATGATGATGATAGAGGTGTATTTCAGTCAAACACGTAACATAAAAAAATCCCAGTGAACACGGTTGTCAGTAGCTTTGTCAAATGAGGTAAGTCATCTTGAAAGCACTCACAACAAAACTTGTGAAGACTGGAATTGGTGAAGTGGTACACAGGTGGTACAATGAGGTACACAGGCACGCAGAATGAATGTGTACACAGGTGGCAATCTTAAGGCACGCCTTGATGGCTGTGTAGCTGTCCATTAGAATACTTCTTCTGAATACTAATCCAACTGCTGTTAAATAGATATTAGGATGATAGATGGCTCCTTGGTTGATCACAGTAAGCCTTCAGTAATGCAAGATGTCATCATCAAGAGCTCAAACTCTGCATCTAAAGCTTCAGTCCAGTTTAAATGATTGAAGAATTTTATCTCAGTGGATCATTATCACTATGAGAAGGTCATGTTTTTGCTGAACTTTTAAAGTCCTTATTGGATTTTTATCCATAACTGGATTCAGACAATAGATCAGTCATCAAATCTTACTGAACTTTTCTCTAGCCAGTTCTCTCATAAATTATGGATGTCTTTCAAACTTTTAGAGTTTTTATTTAAGAATTCCCTCTTTGTTGCGGCTATTGCTTCACTGCAGCTCAACATTAAGACATGAAAATGATGATTTTATGTCAAAAGACTAACTTTAAAGTACTCTTACTTGAATTGTCTAGCTCAGACTGCTAAAGCCTCATATTAACTTCAGAGAAACTTCAAAATACGTTTTGCACAAAAAGATTGTTTGTTCCCTCATTGCACATTTTTAAATGCATAAAGCAGGAATTGGGGGAATGATTACAGCTAGTAATTCCAGGATTCATATGTATTCTTTAGAGGACTTTTGAAACATATAGTTTCTTTAAATCTTACAGCCAAAATCAACAGAAAGTGTCAGAATAAGAGCTATGTCAAGTCACTCAAGGAGGGAGTGGGCTTTAAACGGCTTGAAGAATTTGTTGAGTTTACTTTGTGATTTTCTGTTTGAGCCTATTACATCACCGGGCTGTTCTGCTTCTTGCGAAACTCATCTCTCAGAAAATGGACCACAGGAAACTCAATCCACTCTGTTTTGTAGTCTCAGCGGTAGAAGAAACAGTAGCCGTTGGGGATGTAGCAACAGTACAAAAGGCTTAGTGGAGCTGCGTTTGCCTCTTGTGCTGCACTGTAGGCATCCAGGAGTGTACTTAGTTTGATGTCCTTTGACTTTCTGTCTTTGTTGGAACCAAGCCCGGTTATTAGAAATTCCAAAGCAATATCCTGGGAGCCAAGACGCCAGAGTCTGAGAGCATCCTCAGAGCTCTTATTAAATCTCCCCAGCTACCAGGCAGAGACGCTGCAGAGGCTCTAATGAAGCAATTACAGTCAGGAGAGGGATGAGTACCAAGTGCTGGCCCAGACTCCTTTTACTACCACTGGGAAGCTGACAGCCAGGAACAGAGGAGTGGCAGGGGTGATATTTATTTTCCAAGAAGTGTTAAAATTGGATTAAAAGGGGTACAAGACACCCAGGAAAGGGCAAAGACGATAACATAGCAGGGGACAAGACAGGAGATTGTTTGTACCAAAAAGAATATATTTACCAAAATATTAGATGCTACAAACTCTGTCACGTATATGAAGGGCAGAGTTCAACATTACAAAGAGACAGATAATCAACCTATCTTTCAAAATGCTGGCTATATATTAAATCTTTAAAAATGGGATTAAATGTATCACAAACACAACACACCTAAAACTCCACAAACTTTTAAGTAATATTACTGCACAAACAGGCCAATACTAGTAGCTGATATAAAGTTAGTATATGTAATATAAATCTGCACTAATTTTCATATCTGCTTATATTAATATCATGGCGATAATATTGTGCATCTCTAAGCACAACATGACATTGTTGTCACAACTTCCCACTTTCATTTTCCTCTCTTTCCCCTCACATTGGCAATCATGGAACAAGAAACAAAACAGACTGACAACAATGGAAGTGTCTACCGGAATATTTTCACGATTTTTTTCACTTTTCTGACTTGCAGAGCATATTAGCTTGTGCAGATAGTGGTGCATTAATAACAAACATATTCTTTTGAAAGTAAACTTTAACTTGTGTTAAGACAGGGGCAAAACTATTTGGCTTGCTGCTGTCAAAGGCTGGTCAATAAGCACCACACTTGTGTTCTCCGCATTCAAAACAAAACATGAGATGTCTTACTGTTTAAAGAGAAAAATAGAATTTAACAGATGCAGAATGAAATATTTATCAGATGCAGTGTGGAAAACGAACATCTGAGGCTGCAAGATGAAAAGCAATATCAAACAATTGCATGCTGTAAGAAATAATGACTGAAAGTATAGCGATCAGAAAGAACCTTTGAATTACAATAGAGCTGAGAACAGGATATTTATGTTGTCATGTTGTGTTTTTCCACCATGTGGTGCCAGTTCAACTTGTCCTGATCCCACTCATTTTTTTTTTTTTTTTTGTTTTTTACCATTTACCATTGGGGACTGTACCTGATATATATTTTTTGGTATCACCTCCATTGGGGTTCCAGGCAAGCTAAAGCACGCCACACAGTTTTCCCCTCCAAGGCTGTGATTGGAGGTGCTATGACATGAGATCTTAAATATTAAACACATTCAACATGTACAACCAAAAGTCCTATTGTGTGTGGTAAGCAATGAGAACAGCTGAGCAGAGACAAGCACTATTCACACAAGAGCAATAGCCAATCAGGAAGCAAGCTGACTGAAGGAGGGAGTACAACAAACGCAGCCATGACCACGATAATAAACAGAGAGCAAAGATTAAGATGGACAGGAGAAATGGAGGAGCAACTTGTTGACTTGTGGCAACAAAACAAGTGTTTAACGACACACCTCAGACAAACTGACAAGGGAGGGAGCTGGACTGAAGTGGCAACCATAATGGCTTAGCATGTAGCTAACAGCTAACCACAGTAGCTTTTTCATTTTGAAGTCGCATTTGACCGTCTAAGATTAGGATTTTGAGAGACAAGACCTGGCGGAGACTCTCTTAGCTGGTGAACAGAATCTGTTAGTGTGTGGTGTTGAGTTAATCCTCTTGTTCCACACCACACACTATACAAACAAAATGGTAAAAGCAGTGATTATTTGTTGCCATGTGTGGGGCCTCTCACCCTGAAAAAATAGGTTCAGATTTTAAAAATCTTTATGTGTGTTATCTGAGCCTAATGTCAAGTAGAGCATCATGAGTGGAATGTCCATAAGTGGAAGCTGAACCTCAAACTGCTGTATGATTTTCCTAAACTCTGTTTTTAATTGTACTTTCAATGGTCTTTTGTCTTGCTGCAACCATCTCTGGAGCACAACTGAGGACTTACAAGGCCACCATCGGCCGATGTTCCACCAATGCACTGGTGCATCGCTTGTTATTGGAAAAAAATATATATATCTTCAGTGATCACTATTCAAAAATAGAAGTCATAGTGGAAAAACAACACAGTACACCATTGATTGTACCGTGATAGGTGACA
Source organism: Cheilinus undulatus (assembly GCF_018320785.1). Classification (NCBI taxonomy): domain Eukaryota; kingdom Metazoa; phylum Chordata; class Actinopteri; order Labriformes; family Labridae; genus Cheilinus; species Cheilinus undulatus. Next base: position 40,664,373 of record NC_054874.1, read on the forward strand.
AGGAGTCTGACAGGATCACAGAATCTCCACAGAATTGTTATACAAAGGATATATGTGATATAATCAGGGCAGGTGGAAGTCGGCTGCATCAAAGCTTTTGGAAACAATGAGACATACAGTAATTGGCACAGAGTAATATTAGTAGAAAATGGCAATCTTTCATCACACTTTGCTGTGAAGGTGGCAGGGTCAAACCACAGAGTAGCCTCCAAAGTGCTGTGGTTGTAAACGTGATTGAGTGATGTTTACTGGGTTAGAGTAGTGCTGTAGGGGTTTGGGCTTTGATTCACACAGATGCCAGTCATGCTCAGAGCACACACGTATGCACAAATGCTTTAGCTACAACACAGACCGGCTTGTTGTTAGAGCCAGATCAAATCTACAGCATGGAACAGATGTGATCATCAGTGCAGAGTTCAGTCTGTGTCACTATTTTATATAAATATTGTGCATTGATAGAAAATTAGTCTCATCACTGTTTGGATAGAACTGATGAAAAAATACTGTCAATTTAATCAAGACATTTACATAAACACTCATAATTTCATCAGAACCAAATTAGAGCAATTCTCTGATTAGTGCTGCTGTCTAATTTTACATTTTCAGCAGGTTCACTGAAGTGAGTAAACCCTGAAATATAAATGAGCAAAAACTGATTAACAAGCCTGGAATTGTTGATTCTAGGATGACTATGACATTTAATCACATTAGACTGATTTCTTTCAGAGCTTTGAATCCTGGCACGTGCCAGTAGAGGTGATTGACAGAAAAATAAGGTTTGGAAAATGTTAACAGATGTGTGAAATTAGTGGGAAATGTATATGAATGTAATTAAACTCCACTCCACAAAGCCATGTAGAGCAAGTTAAAGTAAGAGTTACTGGAACGGGCAAAATGTTAGTGGTAATGATGCGATTATAATGAATGAAAGTCAACAGCCTTGTTATGGGTATGTTTTGTCTGATGAAGCCAGAATTACTGACCCATAGCTGAACCTGAACTTATATAACCCAAAAGGTTTAATGCATTTTTTCTGCTTCTTATGCGGTCATGAAGATGACATCTGTATCCACATGAATATTATTGTATTTATACCGGGTCATGGGCTACAGCCTCTTCTTTGGTTTCCTCTTAAAGATCTTGAAGGCTGACTACATCCTCTTATCCCACACTGTTGAACAATTACACGTCTGTATCTGCTGGTTTCTTTTTCTTGTATAATCTCTATTTTCCACATTAAAAGGGATTCTTCCCAAATTTAGAGCAGGTTTTTAATCGATGCAATCAGGTTTTTAAACTTTGGTGCTATATAGCAAACAATCTGTTGTCCAGAACCTTGTAATCAAGTGTGTTATTGAAGGAGGGTGCAGTTGCATGTTGGAAGGTTGCTGTATAACCAACCATCTTATGTGTATTAATTAGAACAATTGCTCACATTTAATTTTGATTAATTGAAACGTTGAGTTCAAATGCTTAATATCTTTGGAGTTTGGGAACTTTAAATAACCACTGATTAAAGCCTCCTGCTTCATACAAATCCGCACCTGTACAGCCTGAGCTATGTGATCACCAGTGCTGTTGATGATGAACAACAGCATGTCGACACTTCTCAGAGGCTCCATCCTGCCTGAGTAACAGCCCACGTGTGCTTGTTTGTTGTGAAGGTATCATGTCTTGGCTCATGCATAAATGCATGTACTCTTTAGTCAAACAGCATGTTGCATTATTCCTGCCAGCCATCGGGAGGCCACACTGTACCTTATTAAATGAAAAGCGTGGGCCGTTTTAGTTGCTGCTAATCAGCCACATAACCTCTGTATGAATTTATAATGATAGAAAGACTGATACAAGATTGTTCCTTCTGTTCTGGCCAAGTGTAAGATCCCAGCCCCATGCTGTTACCCAGCATGCATTTCAGCAGTCTCTTTCAGTTGCTGGGTGTCCAGCACTATCAACACAAAAGGTCTTGACATCATGGCCTCAGTAATTCATGCTTATCGTATTGGGTCTAGTTAATGTAATGTAGGCAAAAGGGACTGAACATGCAGCACCCTTCACTTTTAATTTCAGTCAGTTCAGATTTAAGAGCTTTATCCTCCAATTAGATTATTTCCATGTGCAGTATCTTCAAAGGGCTGACCTAAGTGATGGACTATGAACAACTTCACTGGCTTTATTTGGACTCAAAGTTTTTTTTCATTCATTACTTTACAAAATGTCTTTTTAACAGATAGACAATAAGGATGCTTGAGGTTAAGCTGGTGGGTTTATTGTATTGGTCATCAAGGAAAATCAAAAAAAGTAGGAGATAAGTCAAAGTTTAGCTCTTGGATATATGCTTTCAGGGGGGATAATATGATATCTAATGCAAGGCTCACAATAGTTCCACTCTCATTTATGTGACGGGAGATATGTGCACTGAATTCTGCTGAATTATTAATAAACTGACCCAGTTAATGAAAAGTAACAAATTTTCATCACTGGTCCAGATTTTACAGCTCAAGGACTGCAGCAAACAAACACTTTGAAACAACAGATTAATTCAACATGTGACCATTCATTTTTACACTGACTTGTCATAAAACAATATACAGGTTCTTAAAACTATAGACCAGGAATTTTACATTTCTGCAGAGAATCCAGGAGATTTTTTTCTGTTTGTTTTTATGAACATTGTTTATCTCTTTTAAGCAAAGCTAAAGCAAAATGTAAGAGTACATTAGCACAAGACAGTTAATTAGGTACAGAAGATACTATTCAGATAAGGTATTAAGATCATAACGCTTTACTGTGTTATGCTTTTACAAGAATTTTCCGTAAGACATAAATCACTGGGGGAGTGTGCTGCATTTCTTGTTTTTGTATAAAACAGCATTTTCAAATAGCAAGCAAGTGTCAAATACTGCTTCTCATCGAGCAGCAACAGATGCTTGCTGTCCACACTGCACATGTTAAATATTCATTTTCTGCCCTGTGAATTTCAGTTTCCCTTGCAAACAGTATAACATCCGGTGCTTTTTTTTGATAGTGGAGAAATGGAAGAAAGGTGCTTTGTATTGACAAGCCTTTGACAGCAGTGTGCTAAGTTTTCTCAGGGGCTGACAAAAGTCAGAGCACAACATTTCAATCAACAAGAGGGTATTAACACTATTTTCACCACAAGCCCTGCTGAGTGAGAAAGAGGAAAGAAAATCAAGAAAAGTTTTCCTGTCAAGGACTAACAGGACTTTGCTGAAGTTCTGGGGTGTAGTGATATGCTGAGGTCCTAGTGTGTTGTGTTGTGCTGTGTTGCTAGCTGGCTGCTCTGACACTCAAGTAGGAAACAGTAACTCAAGCAGATTTTATTTCTGCTGATGCTGGCTCTTGGATGCAGTTAGGACACAGACTATGGGTTAACTTTAGATGCCTTCTTCATTTTAACTTTTAGACTTCACTCAATTTGTGATTCATTTCATTCTAAGGATGAAACAATTTGTCAGCATTGTTGACAAAATCAGACTTTGATTGTCACTGATCCGCTGGTATGTGATTTCCATGCTGTATGTGTGCATGGAATTGTTTTGCAGCATGGAGATTGATGTAGAGTGAGCCATCTCACATCTGTACAATCATTGTTGAGAGTTGTATGCAAATAAGCACCCTTGAGGTGGCACCAGAGCTGCTTGATTACGGCAAAACCATGATCGCAATTAATTTAATGAGAATGTGGTAATTAAACAGGACTACTACCTGATTTTACATCTGCATAAATTTCACATGACAAGGCCTCAGTAAATTGTTGTGTTGCCTAGAGAGGCAGCCATCAACACAGAGGTGGGAGAGAGAATGTGTTGCAACCGCAGCTTTGTAACATAAAGTGTTGAAATTATTTGGTTTTATGAATTTCATAATGACTGATTTTATACAGAAAAGGGTTAAGAGCTGTATACACATCTAAATTAAAATGAATGCACATCAAAACATCCTAGTTCACAACCCACTGTCATACCCAACAGTAGCCAATAAAGTTACTGTGTGGACTTCAAGAAAACAGTCTATTTACATTTACAAACCTAAGCTTAGGAAACATACAGGTGCAAAAGAAACTGTATGCATAGCGGAGACAGAGAAGGAGGAAAAGAGTGAGATCGCAACTAAACAAATATCACCTGTAACTTGATGATTTAAATAATAACACAGCATATGCAAATGGTATCTGTGATTTATGACTGTTTTTTTATAAAGAAAGTTTGACAAGGGCATGAAGAAAAGCTTGTCCAACTTTGCAAAGTGACTTCAACAACTGAATAACTTCCAGGGAAAGAACTTGAGAATAAAAGCATTGTTTGAAATGTGGGTAGTCTTATAATTGAAAAACCAGATTGAACTTTTACTTTAAAATGCATTCCAGAAGTGTACAGCAGTTTACATTCTCATCAGGAATAAGTGACAGGCTGAATGCATACAGTAAATCTACTTCGGCACATGCTGGTTTTCATCTCTCCCTAACTTACAAAGCATGAGCCTTCATTCATTTGCTTCAGATTGAGCTGTGCTCATGTTGTCAGGTACTGCTGTGTTGTTGCCCAGAAACAACACTGCGACTACCTGCTGTGCTTTAAAGGAAGGGTAGGTGCACACCGTTCACCTCACATTACAAAACAAGCACATCACAGTTTGCGGCACAGTAATCATGCTTTCAGTTATCTTGTTTTTCCTGATATTGGAAGTTAAAAATGTAAATGTATTTGAAACTCAATTAATCACCCACTACTAAAACAACTAAAGGGCAGGAGATGCAAAGTCATCTTGCCCTAAGAGTGTTTACTCTTGACGGTGCTGATAAAAATGTTAAACTTGCTGCTGCAGAGCCCTTGTTCATGTCAGAGAGCCCAAGGGAGACCTGTTTGTCTGCTGCAGCACTGGTGCTAACTACAGGACAAACACCATTATTTCAGCCCATAAGCAGCAAACAACAATCACACATGGGAGCCGGCTTGAGTCTTGAGGGTTGGGCAATTATTGTTGCACACACAGCTTAAATGTAACACTCGTCCAGGTAATTCTCTCAACTATCAATCACTATTTTTCCTCTTTCTGGTGAAGACAACAACATAACTCCACCTCAAACACTCTCGGACCTCAGGTCTCTTTCCCCACTCGCTTTATCACCTCCACACTGAGAAAAATAAATCGGGGCAAAAGTAAATTTAACTTAATCTTCGGTATCAACAATAAAAAAATCCAAGTTTTTTGCCTGACATGAGTAAATGTAATTTTGTTTTCAGTTTCTTTTGTTAAAAATACAAGACATTGTTAATTTTTTCCTAGACAAGAATAGGTAATGGTAGCTAATGTAAGCCAATCTTCCAAAGTTAATCCACAAAACTAAGCCTGACTTTGTTACTTTTAGCCTACTCAGTTGCATTCTGTTTCAAAACTACAGAAAACTACATTATCTATGAATAAATGCTCCCTGTGATGCATTGTGGGTATTTCAAATGAGTGATGGTTTTTCTAAGAATCAGGAGTTGATGAACTGCTAACTGAAGACATGGTAGGGATGGTAGATCAGATTGGGGAGATTCAAATCCAGGGATATGTCAGCAGAATTTTCCCATGATGCCCTGGGGCAGAGTGTTTATATGTGTTTAGATATGTTTAAATGTGATCAGGTGAGTGTAGATGCTGAATGTTGTACAGAGATCACTGCTGGGATTCCTTTGTTCATCTTTATTGTTGATTTTGATGGTCAGCACGTTTGCACCATGAGTGAAAAGAGTACTTTCTGAAAATGAGTTTGACTGCTTGACTTACATATGTAGTCAAAAATGTACTCATTCTCTGTCAAATTCATTGATGAGGGAAAATCAAGAAGGTGTGGAAACAAATGCAGATACTCTCTTTGCAAGCATTGTTAAAGGTGTTTCTAATGAATACCACTAGTGGGAGGGAATCATAAATTCTACTATTCATATTATCGTATTATCATTGAAAGCACGAGTCATTTTTACAAGCTGAGAATTATTGAAGCTACATGTATTTCAAAGAAAACATTAAGTTAAACAAAGATTAGTCTCGTTGAATCTACTTGAAAATGTAAGTAAATTTCACTTTGATTTTTTTGCTCTTGAACTAAAACAGTGTAGCAGTTTTTACAAAGATTAATCTGGCTAATCTCCACAAAAAATGATGCAAAAAGTTGCCTAGGTTCTTCTAAGTAGATAAGGCTAAACATTTTTATCAGTACACTGCAGCACTCAGCTGGTCACAAACAAAACTATGCTCCTATATCATAAGGATTACATGTTAGATTTTTTAAAGTAGACCTTACCCATCATGGGAGCACACTGATAAGCCTCCAGCATCTGAAGAGAAGGTACGGTAGACGTCTCTCTTTTAAAAATCCTTTTTGACATTTTTCTTGATAGTTCAAAGACACAGCAGTGATTTTACTCACAGGCCATATTTTTAGCCTCTCTACCCTAAAACACAGTACTTTTTCTCTCCTTCATACATATTTTTTCTTCTTCCATTCATAAACTGCAAAAACTCAAAATCTTACCAGGTATGTTTTTCTAAATTCTAGTCAAAATATCTCATCCCACTTAAAATAAGACATAAACACCTAAAGAGTTACATTTCAGCCATATGAACTTGTTTTTAGATTGAACATCTTGAATATCTTAATATTAGAAAGTGTCTTAGTCATATCTCAGATGAAACAAGCTTTTTTGACATTGCATAAGGTTTTTAAGCTGCTGTGTAATTTGTAAAATATGAATTACCTGGTTGAAGAACTAGACTTGAATTAAGGAAACAAATTACTCTATTGCAGATCAACAAAATGTTGACAGACTGGAGAACTACGGCTTATGATGGCACAAAAAGTACTTCCTAAAAAAAGACAGGAATGCTAATTCAAGACATTTTGTGTCAAAATACAAGTTTCTAACCTTATTTTAAGTAGGTGGTGGGCTTAAATGGAGAACAGTGTCACTTTTATAAAACTTTAAAAGAGTTGCATACACTTAAAACAAAGGGTACGATTTGGGAGGGTTAAAAAACACAAGATGCTACTTTTGAGCATCAAAGGCTTATTATGAGACGCAAAACTTACAAGTACTGGTAAAATACAGCTAAGAATGAGTTTTCTTGGCTAGTTTTAAGACTCCTCTTATCTCGTAAGGCTTGAATAAAATGTCTTATTTCAAGAAATCTTATCAAGAGAATTTTCACTTGTTCCATTTGCAGATTTTTTTTGTTTTTTTTATTACAAGCATAAAACCCTCTTGTTTTATTTGTTTTTACTTATTTTAGGGGTGGCCTTTTTCCAGTGACAGTCAGGCTGCGTAAAAAGAAATCAAAACATACACAATCACTGGTTATGTTTACAGCCCAGACAAAGATATTGCTTGTAATTTCAGTTGTTTCTTCATTACACTTCAATACGTGTCACAAAACACATGTCCAAAGCAATGTATCTGAATAGTTGTCTACTTGTTTTTAAAAGTCAGCAACAAGACTATTAACACAGTCAAAAGCTTTATCCTTATTTCGTACCCCATTCTGCTTTAATCTGATCCCTCAAGCCCTTAGCCATAAACCATACATAGGTACAAGGCTGATGTTTTGCACTTCTTTACTGTATATATACATAATTTTCTTATAAGTACCTCTGAGCTACCTAAGTGTATAACCACTTTTCCTAAAGCCCTGTATTCATTGCTTATACTTTAGTTTTAGATTTGTGTTCACTCCCTCTTGTTATCTTCAGTTTAATTTCCATAAATTAAGTGTTCTTAGCACATCACCCTACTGCTGTCAACAAATCATAATCTCTAAGTGCATGCATGATCTGTCCAACACACCCAAACACATCACACAACTGCAGCTTTACACAAACCACTGCCAAGCTAATTAACTGGAGAGGTTGCTGTCAGAATGGAACACACATCCCATAATTTATCAAATCTCCTGGAGAGACCCCACTCGCACTAATCATTCTGATTCTCCCTTATTTCTGGTTTATAGCTCAAATCCACTTTATGTTTAACTAATTACATTTTTGTCTTATCCTGGGGTCTTTAAAGCTCTGTGGGTTGTAGTCATGTGCACACACTACAAATTAACACACTATATAGTCCAACAGGAATTCTTCATAGTGTAACTAATCAATGTTCATAGCCTGGTCAGGCTTTCTTCCTGATTTACTGGAGACATTTATTGGAGACATTTGTGTAGTAATAGTCACGATATGCCACATTGTTGCTCAGGGGAGAGAAGAGATGTGAGAAGGCGAAGCTGCAGGGCTTGGTTTTGTCGTGTACAGCTGAGAGGTACTCTCTATCTTAGGGACGATTGGCCAGGGGGATTTAAAATCCCGAAATAGCAGCATTTCTAATGCAGATAAAGTCGTCTTTCATTTCTTTGTGTCAATGTGTTTTAACTTTGTGGTCAGAGGGATAAGACATAAAAACCAAACCAACCTTTCTTGGCTTGACACTTTGTAGAGTGCCGGCTCCAGAAACCACACATCAGCAGGAAAGGGAAAGGGAAAAAATAAAGCAGCATTCATAAGGTCAATAAGAATGCGAGCCATAGTATTGGAAAATGTACATAAACCTTCACAGTGAACAGGCATTCCTTAAGCACACACAGACAGACAGTAGCTTGTTTATGGCTCTCCAGCTGTAACATTAAATGCAAACTTTCTCTTTTTCTGTGAAGCTAGTCATCATGGGGTTTGGATAACTTTATAATAAACTCTAGACTTCAATGCATTTTATATGGATGACAACAAAGGTTTGTGTATAATGAGACTGCAGACATCATTTTGATCATTTGACAAGCACATTGTATCGGCAGATATTTTTTACACCTGCCAATACCCATGTTTGCCTTTTTTTAGTTAATACCTGCCAATACCGATATCAGGCCGATAATATCATGCGTCCCTATTTAAAAAACCCTAAATTTAAATTGGTACACCTTTATCACTGTAATTCAGCAAGCCTCCGAACTGATGGGGCCTTGGAAAAGCTGAATTTGAAGGGCTGAAAGTTTGAAACTAACTTCATTGTTAGTACTAAGTCCTTGTAGTATAGGCTGTAAACAAAATGGTCAAGAGCATATCAGAGATGAAGAGAATGAGGTTGATTCAAGGCTAATTGAGTTCAAGAAGTTGTTATGAATTTACTGTTTACAAAAAAAATTGCTTATTCTTCCAACAGTCAGTCCCTTGTCAGAAGTTATTTTCTTTTGGTTAGCTGACATTATTCTGAAATTGCATTGTAAATATTATCCTGAAAGGTTAATTATTTTTCCAACCCTAATCCATCTGCAGTTGATTTACCCAGCAGAACAAATGTGTTTCACTGTCATCTTCTGTTTTTGATATCCTCATGATTATTAGACTTTACTGTTTTTATAGCAAAATACTGAGGTCCAGTACCATAGCCCATGGTGATTTCTTTATAACACGAGTGAAAAGAAGAAGAGGAAGTAGAGACAATGTCTCCTGGTCATTAAGACCAGACCAGCTGAGTTTTCCCCTTCACATCAGAAAATAAAATAAATGCTGCATGCTGTCTGATATGTGACCGTAAATGACCCAGCGTGGACTACATATGTACTCTTCTGGAGATTTTAAAATTCCTGTTCAGTGACTGTCTGTTGCTTTGTTTACCTAACCATTAGCTCTTTAGGCTGTTCAAACCACACTTTAGTATTCATATCTTTCCTGGACTGTTTACTGTGGAATTAATGGCCTGTTGTCTCCCATCAAACTACAGCAGCCTGTCCTTAGCTGGAACAGACAGCAGCTTACATAGAGTCATTATGAGGAAAACAAAAAGGGAGAAAATAGCACTGTCTAAACTGGGTTGTCATGCCTAGAGCGAAAGCCCTGGAGTCAGGAAGCTTTTTCAGTGTCTAGTTGAATTCTTTATAGGACAGCGAGTTGCACTGGGAGAGGGTTCAGACTGTGACCTGGCAGGCTCTGAGAAGACAAATAAAACGGTGGATAAATGGGATAATACAGTGGCTAGTCGAGGGGAAAAGAGAAGGTAAATGGAATATAAACAAGATAACCAGAGGCTTAACTGAATAAAATAGTGTCTACATTAAATATTAAAGGGACTCAACTAATTATAACAGTTGATGGGTCTGTATATTAATAAATTAAACATGTACAAAAGGTAAAAAATTGAATATTATTAAGAAATTAAAGATTATAAATTTGATAAAAGACTGTGTAAGAAATTAACTTAAATTGTTTTAGCTCTTCTCATTATAAGATGTTTGTTTTTGTTGAGTATTTTTGACAGGGGCTAGTAGAACAGCAGTCCTCATCAATAGGCCTTACATGAAGAGGTTTGTCAGCTAGTGATAACTGCCGGTGTCAGTAGATGACACATTATAAAAAGAGGCTAAAGACCAGTGCGTTCATCTTTTAAACACAAGTCCAACATTACATATCCAATAATAGAGTACTTTTTAAATAAGCTGCCCTACTAAATTGTAGTCTAAAATGTTGAAATTAAATTTTAACAATGATTCCCAGGCTTAGAATGAGGAATCCCTTGGCCAAGGGCTACAAAACTTGCAATTATTTTTAAAACCTTGTGTTTTATTTTGAGGTGACACCAAAATAAAGTTTTTATGTCCAAATGAAACATGTTATGACCCAATATACAGAATATAGTTATGACACTACAGTGATAGGGTTTTATAGTTGGTCTTAGGGCTGGTCAATATAGCCTAAAATGCATATTCAGGTGCTACAACCCCCCTCTTCCTCTAAAACAAACCGTTGATGGCCTTCTAAAGTCATGTATGAACAAAAGATCACACAAAGGTGTTTTTATATGTCTTTGCATGCTCACTTCTTTGTAACTGTACTTATAGTTATATGTGTGCCAAGCTACACTACACACTCCAGAAAAACAACCACTACAGACTTTAATCGTGAAAGTTTTGGCAATCTTTATCATGTTTATCATTGATTTAATTTAGCTGTAGCAGCAATGTTGGTTACTGTGTTTACAGCTACCTTACCAACCTTGTTTAACACCACAACTGGCTTCTTAAAATCATCATGGACTCAAAACAAGTGAGTCATCAGTTGAAACAGACCTCTGAACAGGCTACTGTAATATGAGTCGCTGCAGTCGCTGCATTTCTGCTGGAAAAAAAGGAAATTGGGTAGACTTACGGTTATGACATTACCTTAACCACCAAAAAGAGAAGTAGTTTTGTGCAAAAGAGAAAATAAGGGAACAGTAAAATGACAAGATATATGATTTTATATTGAAAGCAGTGGTAACTTATTTTGCGTCACTGTGGCTGCAGGGAGATGTTGCATTGGCTTAACAAAAGTGTGCTCAAAGGGACAATAAAGCACAAGATTTTAAAAAAATGCACAAATTATGGCCCTGTATTAATCTCGATTAATGCATTAATGCTGGCAGCCCAATTACAATTAAATCAGCTGAAGTTTAGACCTCACACTTTAGTCCTTAGAACATGCTTCCATATTTAAGGAGGGGGAACAGTAAAGAAACCTCAGGTAGGCCCATTGTTTCTGCTTTAAACTGATGCACTCTGCTGATATGCATGGCCAATATATCAGACGTAAAAATCAGCAGAGTTTAATATTTTTTGATACTCATAATTAACTTTTGTGCTGTTGTCTGCCAATATAAATATCCTGCTGATTATATCATGCATCCTTTGTTTCTTCAGTACTTCTTTGTAACTGGATCAACTTAAAAAGCTGTTAGTAGTCACCCCTTTAGAAATGTAACTTGGACACGTCATACAAACACAAACTGTTGACAAAGTTAAGACTCTTGCTCTGCCAATCTTTTCTTTTATGTTTGACCATGAAAACAAATCAGAGTTTTTCCAACAGGTGATGTCTCCTGCCCAGAAAAAACCCTCCTCTCTGCATTAGTAATTTGATGTGCAATCTTTCCTGGATTTTATTGATGCAACACAATAGATGCAAATAGGCTGAAGACTCGAGTTCATGCCATATTTTTTCCTGATGGGCTGATGTCTGTCAGCAGGGTTAAAATGTGGTGATAATGATGTTAAACTGATGTATTACTGCATGCATACTAGGCTGTAATGTATCTGAGATATCAAATATAGCTGACTGGCACAAAAATCAATGAAATACAGCAGATTTTAATGTTTAAAATGGAGAATCAGCTTTTAAAATGAGCTTTTTGTATCTACAATACTGTTGGCAAGCAATATAATTTGTTTTAGAATAACAATGACGACTATTATCATTTCTTATTAAGAGGAAAGATAATAGAAGTCCAGTTCCAGCAGTGTGAAAGCAGGGAGGAGCTGAAAGGCGACTGTCCCAGCCTCTCGACTACACACACACACTGAATGCAGGCCATTGTTGAAGTTTGTAAAAGCTATGGAGCCACCAGACCATGTAACACTCACTGCCCAGCCCCCAGTAGTGTCCTACATACTGGGGCACTGCACTAGTTTGACGCTCTTCTTCATCTGCTGTTGAGGGGTTTCCACCTTGAGGGACAGTTTCATGTGTCATTTGGCTTTTGTTCAAACGGGAATCACAGCCCTTTTATAGAGTGGCTGGAGGTAAATCTTCCTCCAGCTGTGTTTGAATTTGTCCCTTGTGGTCAATCAGAGACACATTATTAACAAGCAGCCATGCGGCCATGCTGTTATTGGCCACAGTTAGACTGAGAGGATCACTTTGGTTAAGGCTGATATCAAAGAAATATGGCAGTGCAACACAAGAGCTCTCATTAATGCCAAAGTGAAATGACTAAATAGAGGAAAGGCAATATACAGACAGAAACAGGCAACTTCTACAACATAGCTAAAGAAGAAAGTACTACTAGGGGTCAACTCAACAACTACTCCCATAAAAGTAATGTTGAGATTATTTTCCCTACAGTTGGTATTATCATAAGAAATGGCGAAAGATGTCAGTATTACCCAAAGCCTGAGGTGGCACCCTCAGGTGCCTTTATTTAACACAGCCCAAAAAAATTCACTTCACTGTCACACTGGGGGGAAATAAATCTAAAAATATTCACACTGAAGAAGCATGGGGCATTGGCTTGTGATAGTTTCTACTAAAAATCATTCAGATAGAGTATCTGATTATCAAAATAGTTGGATATTAATTATTGAACAGTTTAGAATTCATCACCTCTTATAGCTCGAGCGTAAGTTTACTTTTCAGGGGAGTGTAAATGTATTTATACTCACTATTTCTTCTTCTTTATGCCAGACATAAAAATGAAATGTGACTTTGTGAAGGAAACCCCCTCAATAAGTTGAATGCGTAAGTTGGTGGAAAAGTTATATTTTATGCATTTTTGTCCTGAGCTTCACATCCTTTTAATCTTCTCTGCCCTGCCATGCAGAATTGATGTCTTTTTTTGTACTAACAGTGTGTTGTAGCTTCCGTTTTAAAGCTTTTCTGCTGGATTCAGATGAAACATTTCTCTGTTATAGAAACTATGAAAGACTTTATTAGATTTGAGGTGAAATGAAAGGTGGCACCACAGGGAATCAAAGACTGACATGACTCCTGGTGTGAGTATAAGAAGAAATGAAGGGGGTAGACCAAATGTATTTTCTGCCCCTCAGCACCAGTATGACTTGCTTGTTACCACAACTATGTTGTTAGTTTGATTATCTTGTTTTTATAAACAAGATTTCATTTCATGATTATGGGACAGGGATGGGTTTGCATAACCAATTTTTGAAATGATATTTTGATGTTTTTTCATGTAAGATATTGAGTAAGACAGTATATTTATATTGATACAACTCATGTTGATGCTGAGTGGAGAAAAAAGTACATACCCGGCCTAATGCTCAGTAAAAAGATCAAGGAACTATTGTATCTATCAGTCTTTTTATTTTTAGAGAATAAGATGACAATGATGCATGTGTATAATTACAGAAACAGAAACTGATGGCCTAGATCAGTGGTTCCCAACTTTTTTTTTCATTGTGCCCCCTTCACATATCTCAGGAGGGCTATGGCCCCCCACAGCCCCACACAAAAAAGTGACTTATTGCTGTCAAAAATACACACCAATTTGGATTGTTTTAATCATTTAAAGCCAAACCAAATAGCCAAAAACACAAGTATTATTGCCAAAAGGCATTTATATGAACCATTCACGTGTTTTATCCTGATTTAAGATAGTTTGAATGACCCTAATTTTAACAACCTCAGAGCATACAGACCCTTGTGCCACCCCAAGGGGGTCCCAGACCCCAGTTTGGGAACCAAGGGCCTAGATGCCAAATATTGGGTTATTTTTGTTATTAAGTATTACAAAAACAGGCAAACAACTTCACATTGTCTAAATGTGTCTAAATCTCAAAAATAAGTTGGCAACATTTGGGAAAGTGATGGGAACTCAGGAGCAGCGAGGGTTTTTGTGCATTTTAGACAGTGCTCTCTTCTTTTGGTTAATCATATGCATATATGCAGATCAGTAAGTTTTTGGTATAACTGACCATTAAAGTAACAGAGATTTCATTATTTTAAAACATTTCTAAACAAATAAGAAAGTATGGAAAATGTGACAACCTCAACATATGGAAATCTTGCCAACTTTTTGTACAATTTATACCGTAAGTATGAGTTTGCTTGCACTTTTTGGAAATTCAGAAAAAAAATTAAATATTGGGTGTCTATGGCTTAAATCTATATTGCAGTGATATCAAACTGGTTTCATTGATTTTTAGTGGAATCATATCAAGTTTTATAACTCTGGTATTTTGACAACTAGTTTCTTTACAGAAAAATAGATTGATATACAAAATGTGTACTGCCCTTCAGCTGAAAGAAATTGATATGAATTTGGTCCTTATTGCCCAGCCCTACAATAAAACTAAAGTAAAGTTCCTCCTGCTGAATAAGGTGCACACTCATGTTCTACACAGCTTGTTGGAGAGCGCCTGGTATTTTTCTCAAAGAGTCTTTGTTTGGCTGCGGATTCCAGTGACCTTGCTGGACACCGGGAGGGAGAGGGAGTGAAAAAGGGAGAGACAAAGAAAAAGAGAGGGAGGTGGATAGAGAGAGAGAAACGAGAGAGTGAACTGAGGGCAAAAGAGGAGACAGAGGAGGAGAAGAAAGAAGAGAGAGGTTGCATAAGGAAAGAATGAGCCTCAGAAAAATGGAAGAGTTTCAATAAAGTCTGAATAAGGGAGGTCTCATGCTAAGCAATAGAGGTGTAGAGAAAAAGATGGAGATGAAAACAGAGACAAATGAGACAGAACCAGAGGAAAAGAAAAAGAATGTATGGCTTAAGTGATAAAAACATACATCAGGAAGCTGAGAGAGTTGAAGATGTGTAAAATGTGTGCAAAGACAAAGGGAAAGCAAATGTTTGGACTGGTGGGTGTGAGAGAGTGAGGGTGAGAGACAGAGAGAGTGCAGCGAGAGACAACTTTCACAAAAGGCTTTTGTTGTTAAAGTGGCCATTTTGAATCTTCTCCTGCTTCCGGATGGCTCCACTCCACTGCGTCCCAGTCTAGTTGTTTGGCCTAGTTTTCATTAAGTCTCCACTTAAAACATAACAGCATTTACTTTGTCAGCCTACTCAGTATATATGGGAAACATCATCACTATTCCTCCAGACGTGCCAAAGCTCTATGCTACAGAGATAAGAAGAGTCTATCTCCCGAAGGGCAGCCCATGATCCTATTTACTGTCTGAGGGTTACACCAGTGCATGCATGTTTAAGCCTGCTTACTACAAGTCACAAACACTATTGATATGTACGACCATTTTTCATAAAGGATCTTTTTCTTGTGCCTTTAAAGATTCTCAAATGTCTGAGTTTTTACTCTGCTAGGGAAAAGTTTCCACTTTATTTAAGGAAAAAACTGAGTGACTCTTCATTGTCATTGTTGTCAAAACTTTTGATTCTGTGATACTTTTCAATACCATGCATTTAAAACAATGCAAATTCCCTTGTTTTAATAATCAATAGTTTTGAAAAGTACCGAAGCTATTAAGAAGACAAAAGCTTCATTCATATTTCAGCCTGAAGCTGCATCAAGCAAGAGATAGCGCTGTCTAAACTGCACTAAATGTTGATGTTGTCAGGGTGTTGTGTAAAACATTCAAAGGCTTTTCCCTGCAAATTCTGGCATAACAAGATAATAAATGTATGGCAATTTTATTATTATCACAAGAACATATGCAAGAAACACACAGAAAAAGTCTGACTGGCATTAATAAGAAAAGTTGATTTAGTGATTACAGCAATGCTTTATAATCATCATATGTACAGTACATTTCACCTGCTGAATGGAAGTGTCACAGCTGTGAGCTCATGCTATTTTGATTAGGGATGCACAAAGGCACTGGTTCAAAATCGGTATCAGCAATATCTAGTCTTGTGACGTTTACAACTAATGTGGCAGCAATCAGTATAGCAGCTTATCTGTGATGGTGCATCACTTTAATGCTGGCTTCAAGCACACATAGCTGCTGATTTAGAGAAGAGGTTTTTATCATGTTGAAAAGTGACCTGTTGGAAAACTCGCAGCTGTTTTTGTGGGCAAATATGAGAGAAAATGTCTAAATTTTGGGAGTCCTACACTAAGAAGAGACATGAGTATTAGTATCAACTCTAATTTTCACAATCCATTTATCTCTAATTTTGATGCACTACGATAAAGCTATGTATGTTGCAAGAGCTACAGCTAAATCTGATTTAGATTCTTTATTATTTGTTGGATATTTATCACACTAAATATACTTATCACAATGTTCAACAATATTAGCGCACATCAAATTGTTGTCTCATATTTTGGAAGCCTGAGATAACAGTAAAATTAAGTTTAAAAACATAAATAATGATAGCATGATTCAAATGTCTTAGCCCATATTAAAGCCAACATAAGCCCCTGCATTTATTTGTAATAACTATATTTTTTTAACCCAGCATGCCAGATGGATTTGTTTCATACATCCATTTGGAAAACCTTCAATACTACGTGTTTGGGAAAGAGCAGAGGCTTTCAAAAAATTTTGGAGTGTGATTGGATGAACGTTCTGTCACATTTTTACGGGCCAATCGGAGCAACAAAACACGTGACGTAGCCGCGACCAAGGTGCGCGTGCGCAGCTACCAAGGAATAACGCAAATCATGGCGACTGTATACGTCAGTACATTACTTTTGTCATTTTTGAAAAGAAAACAACTCAGTGCTGTTCTTTGTTCTTTTAACGAAGAAATGCCGTCAAGTTCTGATAAAACTGGCGCTTTAGCAGCATCTCTTCTGCCATAATTGCATCAGCCTCTTGTTGCTGCTTGCTTACGTCACGACTCCGCCATGCCTTAAAGTACTGCCCCTCGTCGCTGATTGGTCCTGTCACTTTCTAACTGGGCCCAAACGGTTCAGATGGGAGCTTTGCAAGATGGATTCACCAGTGAGAAACAAGGAAACGGGTGTAATCTATATCACAGTGACAAAGACATTGCAATGTCCCTTTTTTCAGCGTTGTTCAGCCCAAATGCCTATGTCTCCTATTTTGGTTGTCACGCTGTCAACAGTCATTGTTGATGATATATGAACACATGCAGTTACCAGGGATTTTATGGCAATGCACTGTTTGTATGAATGAGTTTATGAATGTATAAGTACAAAGTTTTTGACAAAATAATGTATTAGGAGCACAGGCTCAGCCCCGCTGATGGAGCCTGTGTTTGTATACACAGATTAGAGTCCTCAATCCACTGGTCACAGGTTCAAATCCTGATCCTAGCACATGTTTGGTAACATCTTCTCCAACTCTCTCTCCCTGCATCACTCTCCTGCTGTTACTAATAAAGGCAGTAACTGTTGCTCAAACCTCAAATGTTGGGAGTCTTTTGAATACAGACTAATTTAATAAGACATAAAAATGGTTGAAATTTTAAGCTAATTATCATGGATATTTATTAACTATGCCTATCAACTAAAGACTGAATTTTAATACACTTCTTATAAATTGCTTGTTTAATGAAGCTACACATTTGTTTTAAGCACTAAGGATCTCAAGACAGCCACTTGAACATTATGTCACATTGGCAACTAAGTGCTAAAATAGATTTTTTTTTTTTTTTTTTTTTTTGTCATTTCATTAATCAAAACATCTGTACATGTTTCAAGGAATGACTATTTATTTACACTTTTTTGGAAAGGCTACCTGGAAAAAATACTGTCTTTTTTGGAGGATATATTTAATATTTTGCATGTATAATGTATAAACCCAGTAAAAATGCTTACATTACAAAATATCACAAACATACAGCAGGTTAGATTAGACTGGATTAGCAGCATAAGAAGGTTTTTACAGCAGCTGATGACAGGATGGTGGAGATGAACTACGTTTTCTCCCTCGCACACACCGCCTTCTTCTTGCATCAAAAAAGTGTGATGAAAGGGGCATAACCTCACTTTGCATACACTGCAGTCACATTCAGACACACAAGCTGTTGTGCATGTCTCCACACAAACACGGATCCACAGGCCAACATTCAGAGACCTCAGCCTTATTATCCACTGAGTCACAACAACCTGATTCATCCCCATTGATCTAAACCTTCCCAGTAGCCTCTGAGTTGGTCTGTTGTTATTTCTTTTCTACGAGTCAACTTACATCATTCATAAAGCTGTTTATTTCACTGGAGTAAGATGTTATACAGCTGCACTGTCAGAGATTTAAACTTCACAATCCTTACAGAAGTTAACCATCTGTGCTGAAGGTAACCGCTTCATGAAACCCAACCATAAAAACATCCACACTAACATGCAAAGCTACCCACGGTGAGGTGCTGAGCTGTAAATTCAACTGGGATGACAGTGAGTCATGGAAACAGCTTAATATTATGGGATGTCTTTCCCTTGATGTTGCTCAGGCTAATTAAGCCTTGTACCGAGCTACTCAGGTCTGTTTGAAGTATGCAAGATACTCTTTTAATGGGCTGCTTTATGCAATTCTGTGTTTTCACATTTAATTTGAATATGTTTACAACCCAGGGAACTCAGGTTATACAGATAGGGATTCAGAGCTTAATGTAAATACACCAGAGTTTCTTTTAGTAGCTTGGGATAATAAATGATCCTCACAACACCAAAACTAGACACTTTGGAATGATTTTAGAATGCATCAAGTGACATTGAAACTTGTTTGATACCGAAGAAAAAACAAAAATATAAAATCTAGTGGCGGTGCAGGGGTTAGGGCTGTTGCCTCACAGCAAGAAGGTCCCTGACAGCTGGGATAGGCTCAAGCCCCCCCACGACCCCCAATCAGATAGAAGATGGATGGATGGATGGATGGATACTGTGTGTTTAAATATGACAAAATCTCCATAAATGTACTGATTGGTAGTGTCAAAAAGTATAGAAACGTAATGATCCTTTGTCATATTGTTAACCAAAGGAGAGGCAGCTGTCTCTGTATTGCTTTAATATGTTGGCAACATTTGGTATCACTGTGACCTTCAGTGAATAATAAAAACAATAAATGAAATGACCCAGTATTGGTCTTGTAGGCCTCTGTTGTTGTTGCTATGGTATCAAGCAGGTATCAGTTATTGATTTTTACTATTAATGTAAATAATCCTTTCATAAATGAAACGATAACTCCCTGTTTAGACTATACATTTATATACCTTGTGATCAGTAAGCCTGTTACTACTAGTAGTTATTACGGTAAACATTTTCAGGCCTGGCTTCTTTCTGTCCTTGAATCAACATTAATATAATCTTATTGATAAAACATTATTGTCTTGCCCTATATCTCATTTGAAAATGTCTTAAGTCCTAAAAACTCAATATATAGCCAAGCTGAACTTTGTTGTAATGAAAATGTACACAAGATAAGAAATTAAAAAAAAAAAAAAAAGCTAAACAACAAATGCCAAATTATCATCTTTGTTCTTCAATGCATCTTTTTTAAAACTGTCTAGTTTATTTTTTGACAGTTGATCATTGATTTTGGAATATCATTTAAATTTTTAGCCTTATGAGGTTTCTATTGGCTTTAATTGAGCCTTTTTCCATCACACAAGCGCTGGACTTAGAGTAAACATACACTGCCTGTCAATAAATGACACCAGTTCGACAGGTGCACTCAGAGAAAGTTAAGAAAGCTTGACTAGAGTAAATGTGGTGGTGCACACTGCCCCCTACTGTGTAAGCCACCTTATCACCATGTTTAAAAACACCCCAGGCTACACTGAGTTGACTGATGAGGGAGCAGCAGGGTCACTCAGAGCTCATGGAGATGAAAAGGTCACAGTGTCTGTGTTGTCATTTGTTTAGGATCGGCGTGCTGTGTGCATATGCTGCCAACCAGAACCTGAGCTCCCAGGTGAAGAACATACGGAGATTAGTCAACAGCAACATGAGGGACCTGCACACCTTCGTTAATGACACACCCATGGTAAGACTAACTGTTTTTTTGTTAGAATTCATTGTTCTTTATGTCCTAAAGCTCCAACACCGAAATAAAATTTGTTATTAAAGTAGAAATGTAGATTAAAATATAGTTTTAAACATTACAGTTTTTTGTGTAACAATCACATAGATAAATTCTATAACATCAGTATCAAGAAAAGAAACAGAGGTGTATAGAATAACAAAAGAGAGCTCCTTCTAATGGCAATTGTGGAAAATTAAATCACTTTGTAAAGAAGGAAAGAGTTCAGTTTTGAACTGGTGAACAGATCATTTTTCATCCAAAAAAACCAAATGTAGGCACAAAAAAAGAAGTTTTTTTTAGCTGAATTGCTGTCTGTAAAGAAACGACAAAGTCAAGTCTCAGTCAAGTCCACATGGGCCTTGATGATAAATGACATGCACCTTTATGAACAGCCAGCTGCCTACTAGTTAAAGAAAACTGACCAAAAATAAACTACCTGCTTATAAAATAAAAAATGTTTAAATGTTACGCAGAAAAAAAAGGTTGATATAACAATTCCCTAATGAGGCAAAACATTAAAAATAGATTATCTTGGGGTCAATATTACTGTTAATGGTTCTTAAAATCTTTTAACTGAGCATTAAGCCAACATCAACAAAAACTAAATTGATATAACAGGAACTGGACTGGGAGGACAATTTGGAAATTCGCCAACCAGCCCTTCATTCCTGGTCAATCTGCACACAACTACAATGTTCCTCTGCTTCCTGTAATAGTTCAAGCAAATTATTCCCCCAACTATTAATAGGCTGAGAAGTATGCAATGAACAAACAAAATGATGTTTATTCACTATGTTTTTACTGACTCTGTTGTTGTTAGAGGACACAACATCCTTACTCGATCAGAAGTACATAAAAGGTAAGAAAACAAACAAAAAGATAAACTCACATGAGCCCCAAAGGGTGCCAGCCCACCAAGAAAATGCCGTGTATCCAAGACCACCAGTCCAGCCCTGGAAACAACCAACACTGTCCTGCCCGATATCTTGATCTCAATTACATCATTGCCTGGCCCAGTTGAACTCAAATGAATCAACTCTGAACTTTTCTTCTGTATGACTGCTACATACTGTATGTAGTCAAGCTTCATTTTCTAATTCTTAAACAGAGTAGAAAGCCATTTTTGTGAAAGTGACATGGCTTTATGTTTAAGTTTTTTAAGCGCAGGGAAAAAGTTGCTTTGCTTAAAATAAAGTAGGATTTTAAGTCCTCGTCTATAAATCTACTCATGTAAAAGTAAAAGGTGAGTGTTGTAAAGTTTACTCAAAGTACTGAGTACTGGGTAGTTATTTTTGATATCTAAGAGGCTGGTACAGTCAAATTTGATCTTTCCTTAATGTGCAGTAACAACAAGAGAGTATGAATCTCTCACCAGGTTGTTTATAATACGGTGGGACTTAACCTAAAGTAAAATGCAATGCCTGTTTTGAGATGAAATGGGAGATCATTTTCTGTCTATGTGCTACTGACTGTCATGTGTTGTCAAAAGCTGAACAACCAGTCAGATTCGTGCCATTGCCAGATCGCTTGGACCTTTAGTAAAAATAATTTTAATACAATCTAATGAGCAAAATCTTTAACTGGCATCTTGTGTGCCCTTGTCACATCTCAAAAGTTTTAAACAAAAAGCTTTATTTTTCTAAGAAAATAGAATATGCAGTGTTTTTATATTTTTTCACTGCCTCCTTCCTTTTCACAAATAACATGAAACTGATTTTAAGTTTGTCCCAATGCACTCATATTTGTCTGTGACAAGATCGTACCTCATTTTCTCTGCTTTCATATGTAAGGCTGTGCTCTGCTCTCTTTCCTGTTTGCAGCAAATTGATTACCTAATATCCCAGTACGCCACAGCCAAGAACAAAGTCATCTATGACCTAAATAGTAAGTAGACCTCCTCTGTGCCTCAGAGAGTGAATTACGGTGACAGAAATGATTTAGTGAGTTCATGCTCTTGGTGATATATCATGTCTATTACCTGAATTTACCTTGTCTACTGTTCTTGACTTGTTTTCATTATGAATTTGTGACATAATCAGGTCTAAACACAACAGCAGTGACTGTCACAGAGGTTCCCTTGTGTATTCATGCTACTTTTAGTCTGTTCTCCTAGCAGCTCTTTCCTGAAAGTTAAGACTCGCAGTGAAGGTGTTTATTAGCAAACAAAATGAAGAAGGGGGCTGGGTCTATGTTTCTGTTTACTTCTATTGATCTGATACTGCATTCTCTGCAGATATAGGTCCATTATTGGGTGGAAGGATACACGATCAGCTGGATAAGGAGGTCAATCCGGCCCTGGACAGAGCGCTCAGTATGGCTGGAGGTACGTCCACACATTTTTAATTTCCTCTTCAGATATGATATAATCATGTTATTCATAGATGCAAGTTACTGAATCCAGGGTGACAGCTGCACTGTTATATCTTATGTAAAATATTAAGCAACAGATAATATCCTGCCTTGAAAACATTATTTCAAGAATAAGATTCAAAATCAAAAACCAGTGGGGATACAAGCTCTCTTAAAGATTTCTCTTAAAGATTAAATTATTTGCTTTGAAGTTTGCCCTTAAATTAATGTCTACTCACAGTTTTCTAATCCAATATAAAGGTTTTTTTCTTGAGTTGGCTAGTTTCTTAAAGCTTAAACTTCAGAAAATATTCAGGCTTTATATTAAATCTCTGTTGTTATGTTTTCTTATGAAGTGAAAATCGAGAGAACCATCAAAGGTAAAAAGTACCCCAGTAACTGGACCCTGACCCACTATCCTTTGTGACCCTGTTCCTTGTGAATTTTGACTTCAGTGTTGCTCTTGTGATTCGTTCCCTTGTGATTTTCCTTTAGCACTATCTGATCCCTGAGTTTTATCTTTACAAATCTCTGCCGATTAATATATTAAAACTGCACTATGCTATTATCAACTCTGGTGATCAAAAATGGCAGAACTTCACAATCCATGATGTTTGGTTGGGATAAATGATACCTGAAAAAGCTGGACCTGAGTACAGAAAATTGACATTTGGATCTTACAATCATTGCTGAATTGTTGACTATTTTTGACTTGGGCCAGCTGGGTGTGAGAAAAAAAACATGTGATGGGCAGTATTATTACTCAGTGCTGTGACACAGATATGAAGGGTAATAAATATACTAGTAATAAGAATCCATATTAACTGACATCCTTACATGTTTCTCTCTAAATACAAAGTGGATCCAAATGTATCCTTTTCTAGTTATTCTGAGGGTAGCTGAGGTCATGGCCTCAATTCAAGGGGTGAAATGTTCATGATACGTGAACAACATAGCTTGTATTTTTGCAATGTTTTCTCCCCCATTACAAAGATTGTGATGTCGATAAAATATAATGTTTTAATATGCATCTTTAATGTTTAATAACAGTTCAGTGCTTCTTCATTTTTCTTTTCTTAATTCATCCAATTTAATTATACAAGGATCATTTCACCTTAAAATATTATTATGGGCAAGAAGATCTTATCAGATATGACTCTCTTTCCACAAAATGTTTGCCTAGTGCAGTTTTAAGATAATGGCAGCAGCACCAGATCTTTTCAAACCCCTGGACATGGAAATGTTTGTATTTGTTCCAATTGTGTTCTTCTAATGTTAAATAACCAAGAAACATTGTGTTTTGTGTGACAAGTCCTCTATTATAACACTGTTATCAAAGTAAAAGTGCACATTTATCCATGTTAAATCATTATGATTGGAATATTTAACTTAGAAGATTTTTATGTATAATGACAAGCAACTGTATATGGATGTTTTGACTACATTGAATATACATGCTTGTAGAAAAACTTCAAAACTTCAAATAGCAGAAATTAAGCATGCCAATAGTGGGATTGATAAATACCCAAGTTTGTCTTCTGTTAGTGTCCTACTGGGTCTGAGCCGTGGAGTCTAGAGATATTAGTTTCTGGTTAAACACTTCCAAAAAAATAGAATAAGAGCATTTTTCGCTAAGGGATAAGTAGACGTGGATATGGTATTTATGCATGTAGGACACAGTATCCATCTGTGCTCACTCCCTCTAGAGCTGCTTAGCATTTAGCCGTGTGATGGTAAATTCCCTGTTTCCTCTCCTACACTCTTGAATCTTTTAAACACTTGTTCAAGGATGCCAGTGTTTTTGTATTCTTTATCCTGTTTAATTTTAGAATCGTGCTGCAGGCTACTCTGAACACTGGCTGTTTTGTTGTGTTGCATTCAGTTGCTGGTAAAAGAATTACGTACAATCTTAAGTAGACAAAGCTAACTTTACTGTGACCTTTCCTGTTTTGCTAAAGTTTGCTAAGAGAAAAGCAGTCAAAAGAATGATAGACTCGGCTCAGACCTAGTCCTGAGTGCACACTTTGTTGGCTGTATGAGTTTGCTCTTTTGTATAACATGAGAGAATAGGAGACTGTCAGTTGACCATGTGTGGTTTTACCATAGGCACTGGTGGAGTTAAACTACCGAGCCACAATCAAAACATGATGGGTGGCTTTCCTTGAAAATTGACGTTATTGGTTAAAACAAAATAGCATTTAAAGTCCTGTGTCCCAGACAGATGGGCTTAATAGCTGACAGAAACATTCAATCCATGACTCGAAATACATGTTTGCTTTAATAAGCTCGCTGTATGAATTATGTAAGTAAAATTTTCAGGACAGAACCAAAGAGTCAAATCAAACATGCATTATTTTTTGTGATCTTACCAACAAACTATAAAATTTGGGGCTCATGTAAAAAAACTTATTTCCACTTATTCAATTTTAACTTTTCTCTAAAAATATGCCATCCAATGAGAAAATTAGATGTTTTTAATGAAGTTGTGTGTGTTAAACCCCTGAAACCATATTTCAAAGAAATAATCTGTGCACTTGAAATGATGGAAATTGTCTAATTGTTGTCCAAGATGTTTCTTCTCTGGAGGGAAAGTTAAGTGTCCTTTGAAACTTCAACCTGATTCACTTTCAAATATATGTTTGGTCTCTTTAATTCAGCAATGCGCGAAACAAAGGAGGCTTTGGAGAACGTCAGTGCAGGTCTGGAGGTCCTCAAAGAAGGAACAGGGAAGCTTAACTTCAACCTGAGCCTTGTTCGCACTAGTATGAACCGCACCCTCAATGACCCAGGCTGTCATGATGAGGAATCAGATGCCACCTCAGCTCAGCTGTGCCGAAACATCCGTCAGTCACTGTCTCAGCTGCAGATCAGTGCCAACTACACACGGGTATAAAACCGAACACAACACAGTCTGATATGATGATTCAATGCAAGACACACAAGCTAATAATTTTTCTTATTTGGTTAAAGTGCAAATCAAAATGTTATTTTTTTCTGCTCATCATTAAAACAACAAGGGTTCATGTTAGACAAGGGAGTTAAGGTTTGTCAACCATCTAGGGTTGCTGCTATGATATAGTTAAGATTTCTATCAGTTGAAACTGATAAAAAGAAGAAATAACCTCTACCTTAAAAATCACATAGCTCCTTTCTCAGAGGGTGGTTAATACCATTTATCTGATCAGTTATACCAACTAATTAAACTAAGTTATCTTGGAAATGGTGTCACAATCAATGGTCTGTATTTTTCACTGCCTGTTAAAATACAGAAATCCCTGAATGCTGATCAGGATTGTTCACTGGTGACCATGTAATCGATGTTTCATTGTATGTTTTCATTTTAGCTACCCAAAGTGAACACACAGCTGGAAAAAGTGAACGATGTCATGAAAACAGACCTAAGTGCTATCGTCCAGAGGGTGAGCTTTGACCATGAACATACTTATTTTATTACATGCATGTCTGAGTTCCCCCACAAAAATAGATTAATTACAAAAAAGGATCATGGACACTGAAGGCCAGTTACAGTTGAAGTGCTCAGGGAATTATATGTGAATTTTTACTTTCTGCTGAGTAAATGCAGCTTGTATTAATTCATTTAAATGTCGAGGGCTAATTATATTAAGTATGAGCAGCAGCTCATACTAATTTAAGAACATTTTACACTTCAACAGACAACAAATGTCATGCTGAAAGTTCACACATGGCCTATGACCTCTTAATAGTTTTGGATAAACAGAGTTTGTATGCTCACTAAACTCAAATCTGATAGAGCTGTTTGTACAACACCAGTCTGTTAACAGAGACCAAAGAGTCCAAAGTACTCTTCACACATTTTACTGGCTAAGTGAGAAACATGGATGATCAACTTAAGTGTTTCTTTCTTGCCCTTCCACCTTAGTATGCAATTCAGCACTCTCTCACCATTGCCCTTTACCATTTCCCTGATTATATCAAAATGTACTGAAAAAAGATATTTTGTCTAAATAAACCTTAAGAAATGCCATTTTAATTGAAAATACTCCTTTATTTTAGAACACACGTGAGGAGGCTATAGGCAGTGCATCTAAGGCAAAATGAGTTTTTGCAGTAAGCCTTAGCCGTCTGAAGTTGATCTAAAGTTATTACAAGAAACATCAATTACAACTCCAAAATTGGGGGCAACATTTAGATATGCTGCTCTGTTTGACAGGATGAGCACAAGTCTTTGATCACTTCATGTTGAAATCCCTCAGTGTGTGTGCAAAGATGAAAAGATCCGACCTGCTGTGAATGGTATCACTCTGCAGGAAGAATTAAAAACATCTCACAGACTACTTTATTAAACAGACAGGGAAGGTAATCTACATCTCCATATCCCATAAAACTTGGTAGACTCAAGCAGTTGTTCCTATGAGCTGATGTTTTTATTTGTGCCTGGTTTTAGAGGTGGCTGCAGCACCTTCAGCATCCCATTCTTCCTGTGTCCTTGAAATGGACCAAGAAGCTCTTTGTATCAATACTGTGTTCTTCTCTCCTTACAGGGATATGCTTCACTGAACGACACACCCCACATGGTCATTGAACAAACTAGGAGTGTTGTGGAGAGTAAGTGATACTTAAATGCATTAATCGATAATGTCTGCGATGTGGTGTGACACTAGTAACTATAAATCAATGGGATGCATCACCCTCTAGTGCAGCTGTAGTTTCTGTCTATTTTCACCTATGTTTGTATAAGACATTTAATTAAAACTGAAGGCAAAATGGATTGATTTGTTTCCCAGATGTACAGGGTTTGGTGGACGGCATTGGCAACAACATCAGCAGCTTTTCTAAGATATTCCCCGTGCAGAGTTGCCTATCCAATTTCACTATTTTCATCAACCATGCCCATGCCAAGATTGAGGACCAGTATCCTGAAATTGACCAAATGGACTTCTATAGGTACACTGACCTCTTGACTCGTGAACATCTTTATAATCTTTATAATAAAAAGGACACCCCAGGATGATATATCTGTTGTTTTAACAAAAATAGTGTTTTTATTTACCTGTTTAATTTGCATTGATTGTGTATTTGCATTGTTTTAAAATGAGAAGCCGGTAGGGCTTTTCATACAACCAATTAACCAAACACACAGAGCTAGATTTTATCCAAACATATGCAAGATGATGTAGTCTTCTTTGTGTTTAATGTCATCATCCAGAACTCAAATTTCTGACTATTTTTCTTCCCTTCTGCTTCCAGATGGATTGGTTGCATTTCACTCTGTTGCATGGTGGTCCTGGTCCTGGCCTTTAACTATCTGGGCCTGCTGTGCGGCACGCTGGGATACGACAAGCACGCGTCACCAACGACAAGAGGATGCATCTCTAACACGGGAGGAACGATGCTCATGGCGTGAGTCAACTACTCATGCTGCAGGAATTTTTAGAATACAGAAGGAAACACAAAACTAAAAGCATTCAAGTAATTTGAGCTAACTATGGTATTTTTTGTACTGCTTTTCAAGCAATGGTTGCCCTCCAAACATAACATTATCTACTTCTTTAATAGCTGCCATCAGTAATAAGGCACCATACTTCTAAAACAAAAAGAGCAAGATTTTATTTGAAAATTGTTACGATTTGAAAATAAGCTGTTGCACAAAGGTGATTTAAATAATACAAAACTGAGAATAATAGGTAATGATAAACAAATATGTGACGTTAATCTACAGATGCTGCAGGGGCAGTATGGATATTGCTCATACATCTTGAAGAATCTTGGTTTCTAAACATTAACTGTTAAACATTAGTGTGATTGGTAAAATAAAATGTAGATACAGATAATTGGCCAAATGCTTGATATCAGCCTCGAACAGTATTATTTTAGCAGATATTTTAAACTTAGTGTAATACCTTATTAACATAGGACTAGAGTAACCTAGGGACCTCTAGTAATTTGTAATAGTCACACAGGACGATTTTGTTTTCAATCACGTGTGAATCAACCATGTCTGTAATTTCAACAGGTAATATTTACTCTGTATGAATCAGTATCTCTGTAATTTAGGGTAGTAATTGAGTTTTCTTTTACAGCTTTTCTGATCGAAATATAATAGAGGCTGCATGGAGGATTGTAAACAAAGTTTTGATACATATAGGTTATAAATAGTGCTTCTCTTTTAGTTAATTTCAGCTTATGTGTAAAAATGACTTTATTTTAATTCACTGAATTATTTCAGCTCTGCTGTCCAGATGTGCATGCTTGCACAGCTGCTCTGCTTCCTACAGTGTCTCTTTGTAAGAGCCTGATCTTACATCAGTATTATTTAGCCATACATTTCATGCAATGCACAATCTACAGTTTGAAATGTGACGCTTAACATTCAGTGGTTAGACTCCTGAGTTGTTAGGTTTTAATGCTGTTGAGGATGCATACCAATCCCAAATTTATATGCAGAATAATATTCACAGCATTATCTGCATAAAAACTATTAAAAGTAACAGGAGAGGTCTGTATTTAACATTAGACGTCTCCCTTTCTCATATGGGAGGGATGCTTGACTTCCTCTTTCTTCCTCCGCCTGGTCAGCTGCAGATGTCATTGTTCACTAGTTTATTAGCCATAGACAGCTTGCTACTGTCTTGTGTTATGTCTTATTAAGATATTGCCACAAAGTTTCTGCATCTTTGATAAGTGGCTGTACCTGATGGCATGTCTGCCGCCCACAGTGGGGTTGGATTCAGCTTCCTCTTCTCTTGGGTGCTCATGGGAGTGGTGACTCTCATCTTCCTGGCTGGAGGAAACATGGAGAAACTTTTCTGTGAACCGTTCCATACCAAAGAAGTGTTCAAGGTAAGCCGTGATGAGTCCACCCTGAAATCATACAGTAGTTTTGCCAATCTTAAAATCACATTTCAAGCATTAAATTGACTTGATGTCGTATACTCTTATGCTTTATATACAGTGACTTTGAATGAATGGCCTTCAGTCTATATTGTATATCTGTCTGAAGTCCAAAATGAGCAGCTTTTAAATAATTGAGATGACAGACTGAATACCAATCAGTTTCTCTTCTGTGGTATCATCAGAGAGTTTCTCATCCCAGTTGTGAATGCTGTTGTTTGTATTTGGTCTGGATCCTTCAGTAGTTAAGCCATCCGTGGAGCAGACAATTCTATTTGCCTCTAATTATAAATTTTACAAAACACACATAAAAATAGATAATCAAATTATATACAAGAATGGTTTGTTTCACTTGATTTATTGAGCTGTATTCTCTGAAAAAAAGGGAAGATTAAACTTGTATTTTCCAAATAGATAACACATTTTACATCTTGTTGACATTGATTTTTTTTTTTTATTTCCTTTTTGCAACCGTATGAGTATGTCTAAACATTTTACTTTCAGTTAAGTTATAAAGATGAGTGGCGCAATATAGTTTCATTTTGATAAGAAAGCAGTGGACTATGGGAGAAATATTTATATCATACACTAATACAATTTATACCACAGGTTATCTAATTTGCCTTACAGATGACTTATAAACTGCATGCATTTTGTTGTATAGGTTTAATTAATTTAGGTATAAACAAGAAGACAGTTTTTGAGCAGTAGATGAGTTGTTAATGACTACTAGCAATTCTTTCTCTCTATGTGATTCCTCAGGTTGTGGATGCCCCTTATCTGGTCAACCCAGAGTGGAAGAACTTCATCCCTGGCTACATATACAACGACTCTGACCTAGACCTGACAGCAGAGAGCTTATACAGGCAAACAACTCATTTTTATGTATCAAATTGGCAGAATTAGGTTAGCTGCCTTACAAAATATTGCAAATCTGTCTTGTCTCCATTTTATTTTCTTACATGTGGTTAGCAGATTTTGCGCAAGACAGGAAATAGATTCAGTTTTCCATTTTTTTTAAGTGCAGGTGTTAGGGTCAAACATCAACTAAGCAAGCTGAATATTTTACTTCCATTGATGGGGATGCAAATGAGAGAGAGTTGCTATTAACCCTGAGTAGCTAATTAGCATCATTTTTCAACACTATCCCTGCTGCTCTTCTTCAGCCTCTTTCTGGGGGATTACATCAGCTTTCATCATCTCCCTCCAGTGGGAAGCTGCATATCCTCAGTAACTGAGACAGCAGACCCACAGTCATTATATTTCCAAATAGAGCAGCTTTGCTTCAGCAAGTCTTGGCCCATTAAAAAGCAGGCAGTGCTAACACTGTGTGTATTATGTGTGCCGATATGGTGTGTAGCTGCCTAAATATTATCATGGCACATTTATCTCTGACAAATCAGAAAATATTCCAGTATTTTGGAGAACATTTTGCTGTTTTCTGTCAAAGACCTCGTCATTGTGCCATGTACTTCCAGTCAAATTCACTTGGTGGCAGCAAATATTTTTACTCTGAAACTTTTAATTTGACATTTCCTCTCCCTCTCTCTTTTCTACCTCTTCACTGTTGTACCTTTGTATGTTTGTCCGTGTTTCTCTTTCTTAGTACTTGCAAAGAGAACAAAGGCATATACTCAGCCATGCGACTGGATAAAGTTTTCAACATCTCCACCTTCCTGAACACAACATTGGTCAGTTAATTCTATGGTATATTTCTGACAAATGTATTAATTTTTTTTACGTACAGTAAGCCGATAGAGGAGCTCGACAAATTAGGAAATGGTATTTAAAACCTTTGGACATGTTTCACAAAAAAAAATTGTAAATTTATTCCAGTAACCTCCACAAGTATTTAATTTGTAAGCCTAAAAATATAAACTTCATGTAGAGCAAAAGGTTTAGAGTACTTTAGCTCTGTAGGGTAAAGGGTCACCAGAAATTTCCATCCTAGGCTAACATGTTACATTAGCATTACCTATTGATGGCAGGTTGCTTAACATGCCTGCACTATTACCTCAGTCTGAGACAATAAATTAACCTAAGTTTCTTTTCTTTTTGATCAAGAGCCAATGTCTGCCTGCCTGAGACATTCAGTGCTTTGCTGCCTGTTGGCAAGAATTTCTTGGCTCCTTACAGCCAACAGCTGACAGGGTCCATGCTGCGTCTGTTCTTCCACGTTGGTGATTTGTCTTCATTACGTGCCTGCACGTTTTAAGCTTTCAAGTGCTAAGTAGAACAGACTTTACCTCTTTTATCTGATTTCCTAGCTGAGTCTAACATCAGTTACACAAATCTCTGTGTGACCCTTTAAAAATCTATGTAAAATGTTTGTTTTGGAGGATATTTGCCTTGCTTCACTATTTGTAAACTCCCCGTCAGCTTTGTGTTGTGGAGTGACTTCTGCCAAAAACAGCGTAGAATTTTACTCATAATGCTTCAGCATTTTCCTGTCTTGTTTTTAGAGGATAACCTTTGTTGGTTTAGTGGCATATTGCAAACTGCTAAAACAATCTACTAATTCAATCGTTCACTAGTTTTCTTATTGCATGAGGAACAAATATGTGAAAATCAATCAATTAATCACTCACCAGAATTTCATGATATAGAAAATCTTGATAAGATAGGCCCTCCATGAGTAACACGATGAGTGGTTTGAAGCTCATTTGGCCCATTTGTGTTGCATTTCAGCTCAGGGGTCACTGTCATGAAACAGTGTCCATTAATCTTAGGACAAGGCCATCATGGAACAGATCACCTAAAAGGAAAATCTGATTAAAGATTAATTTAAACTGACTTTAGACTTGAGAAGCTCAAAAATTAGAAGCTGTAAATATCATTGTCATGATATTAATATTTCAAACTTCAATATGATAATAGAAATGATAAAACAATAATGTAAACCTTTTCTATATTGAAAAAACAACTACAGTGCACTGAATATTGGGTCATGTCTTGTCTTCAGGCATTATATATTACAACAACCCCCCAAAACCACGTCTTACATGCACAAATAGGTTGGTAACATTTTAGTTTTGATACATTCCTGACGTATTTGTACAGTTTACAGTGTCAGGAGTTTGCAGACAATTTCTGATGGATTTATTCAAGTCCTTAAAGTCTGTCTTGAGAATTATTTTTAAGCCATTGCACTTTTCCATACTGTCGTTTATTTAACTAATACAATATTCAACTAAATGTATATTGAAATTAACTGTGGTTTTATAAGTGTCCATCCAACCATTTTTTATTTGAAGGAATTTGAGATCATATCACATAAATAAATAAATAAATAAATAAATAAATCAAAATTCACACAGCCTAAAAGAAAAGAAACTTTAAAAATTACCTGCGAAGAAGGAATCCAAATCGTTAAATGCAATAATAAGATTGACTGTACAGCTTTTACAATATGCATAGATTGAATGGTTTTGTATTAAAGATAATGTATTATGACTTTAGAAATTATTGTGATCCTACATGTTGTGACAAGATGAAAGTCTGTGCCATTTGGGTTGCTATAGCTTTATTGATAGCCTACTGCAGACAGGATAAAACCATTCCTCTGGCATACAGTGTCCATATTCTTTGAGACAAACAACTTCATGGTCAACATTTTTGTTGAATTCTCATTATAGTACCACAATAAAAGCAAATATTTTCTTTTCTGGTGGCAAAATTGCATATTGCTATTCACAGCATCCTTTTAAAAATTCCATATGCCAACATGTCTTCCTTTGGTTTTGGCTCTTAATACAGACAAAAATTCTTTGAGTTTTTGAGACACAATAATTGCAAAGGTTTTGCTTTAAATCTCTTGTAGCTGAATTAATCTGAGATATAACACTAGTATACAGGCTTTTGTGTAGAAATGCATTAATTAGGACATAGATTTTAAGCAAGAAAAGCATCATGGAAGACCATTCTTGTGGGTTCTGTGCACTTCTGTCCAAACCTCATGTTTAGGATCACTGGCCACTCTTGTGCCAACATTTGTTTTGCATTCATCCTAGTCTTTCATTATGCTAACAATGTTTACAAAGGATTATAGTAATTTCCTGTTTGTGTAGTCCATAACATATATCAATAGCTTTTATAGGTCTTTCTTACAAACGCATAGGTAACAGCTGAAATCTTTAAAAATCAATTTACAGTAGAAGTTCAACAACAGTATAACCCTATGTTTGGTCATAAAAATTACACTGTACAATAAACACACATCACAACAATATAACCTTGGACCTTGTATTCCAGTCCTCATCTGACCTATTCACCCTTTATTATTTACAGTTTACTAAGGAAGTGGTGGGCCAGCTAGAAAGTGTGAAGATCGACCTGAGAGGAATTATTCTTTTAGAGGCAGAGGGGAAGCAGAACCTTCTGGATTTCTCTGAAGTGGGGCTGTCTGAAATCAACTATGCAGACTACCTGGAAGAGGTGATACTATCACAGACACACAGAGACAAACAACTTCACGCCAGCACATTTAAATGAGTGGACATGAGCTGTATATTATGATGGGTGAGGAATGCTGATTATGAAGCAAAAATATTCCGAGCTCCATCAGCAGGTTATAAACTCTGAAAACAATGTGACGAACTACAAAGTTGAAATACAGTCAGAGGATTTTTTCTCAAACTTGGATCCTATTGTGAAGGTATTAACAAGCTTATCTAAAGCCAGATGTTAAGTTTTCTGAGTCGTGGAGCTTTAGGGAGTGCCATCATGGTTGCAGCTTTTTATGAAAAATATGGCGCCTGCAGCACAACAACATAAATATAGTCGAGGAGGAAAGGTGAGAGAAAATGTAACAACAGCAAGCAATACAGTCATTAAACTTCCCATAACTGATAATCTGTCCTTATGTGTCAAGTAATCTTTCATGTTTCTCAGTGTATTAAATGCATTCTTGTGTTAACTGAAGAACTATGCAGTTGATGCCACTGTTCCAGCCAGCTGCCTTCTGTTCATGTCTTGGCTCCACATTACATCACCAGTACAATATGCCAGCCCCCACTACAAGGGTATTTCAGAAGGAGACAAAGATGGGCTGTCCATATTCAGTGGTAGACATGCACTAAGATCCCCTTGCATAGCTGGATTGGCCATATTCCATGTCTGATATCTGGCAGGTCCATCTTGCCAAGCTTCAAACTAAGATGTTTGTTTCAGGCCAGAGAATGCCTGGACCAATCAGCATCAAAAGAGGGTAGCTACAGGCATGGTTTAGTTGTACTGCAAGCCTGTTAACAATGGCTGATGAAGAGATGGATGCGGCTATGGCAGGAGTTTTTTCAGAGCTGGACAACATGTAGAAGAGCAAAGACCTCACTGAAAGATTTTCTTGGTGGAAAATGTGTTTTTACTGTTCTCTTGACCAGCTTCAACTAGAGTTTAATTTACCATCTGGCTCCCCTGATAGTGAACGATGATTATGGCTGCCTGTCTAGCTTGCATTACTGTATGTAGTTTACTCCCGAGGGATGGCTCATGCTTTCTGCTTCATGTTTTGTTTTTTTAAGTTGTTCATAATGAATGTGACAGACCATCCAACCAGTTCATCCAACCAGCTAAGCTTTTTGTAAAGTTTCTGCCCTTCTCTGATATTGCCTGTGGGTTTGTGTCCTGATGGTTGTGACATATATCCCATGCAATGGATTTGTGAAACAGTTTGTCTGGCATGTCGGGTTAGCTAGACAGTCTGAAAAAAAAATCTGCAAACAATTTGCATGAATGGTAAGAAATTTTAAGGGAAAAGGGCAGATTGTCAGAAGTATACATACAAAACATAAGACAAAAATACACATAGTGAATATGATTGTATTCCATTGGTCTTTATAATATGTTGAAGCTGGATTGCATTATGGACTTGTATGACTTCTATAAATACCATCACAGTCTGTAAGGCTAATGTAAATATTGATAAGACTGTGCTATACATTAGCTCATATTATTATATCACATTTTTGCTTTATTGGTATATCGCCAGAAATAGTTTCCATCAGTTAACATATAGCAGGCGGCCATGCCTTACCTAATAAGAGCCACTGCATGACACAGTACACTGAGTTCTGTTCAGGGCCACTGGAGGTTGATTACCCAAAAGGATTTCTGCCAAAGCAGAGTGCACAGGAACAGGCTGGGACTTGGCATTCCCCTGTCTTCTTCAACACAACCTGTCAGATTTACTTAGATTTATGTCCTGAGAGAGCAAAAGTAAAAAAGCTTTGAGGGCTGCATTCAAGTGTACCACCACCTGTCCCGATACAGTCACTCTCCAAAAGTCAGGCTCAGAGTTTACTTGTCCAACTAATTTTTCCTGCTCTAACCTTTGCATTTGTAGCATATGAAGCACATCTCAGCTTTTAAACTACAAGAGCCATTCAGGTAAAACACAATAGAAGTCATGGTCACAACAAGCACCAATTAGGCTGGCTCCTAACTCCATTTATTTGAATCAATAAGAAGCAATCTGCAGCTGACAAGGCTCACTTTATCTTGGGCATCAATTAAGTCAGCTCTATCTACTTAGCAGCTTTTCAGAAAGTTTCCTCTGGAAAAAAGCAGTGATGGGCTTTTAAGATGTAATCAGGCCATATTTATGTGTTTTGAATAAAGTAACTCAGCCTTGTCATTATTAAGATGCTTTCATTTATCTTAAAAAAGTAACAAACAGATTCCTAACTGCATTGCTGATACTAGTTGACATTCAATATTAAAAGAAAATCAGTAGTTTATGAGAATTATTTATCTGTCAAAAATAACTACCAAAAGAAAAATGTTTAAATGATTTTTTCCTCTTTATGCCTGCTTATCTCCAGGTCAATAAAGGAGTCACTGTGGTGGACCTGCTCACATTTTCCCGAGAGCTTGAGGCTCAGACGGATCTCATGGTAAGAAGATCCCTGCTTCTGATCTGGTTGACACATAAACATTAACTCCACATGGTTACACAGTTTTTCCTTAGTCAGATAATTTGGTGACTTTTTTATTTTTAGCAACCATGGGAGCAGATTTAAAAGTCCCTAGTCTCTCAAGCTCCTTGTGTTTTTTGGTGTAATCAGTGATTCTGTCCTGGCTTTTCTCAGGGACCAACCACAACGTCAATAAGAATCATGATATTTGGCATTTGGTTGGTTATCGGTGTCGGCATTTTGTATACCTATAATCATCCGAAAATAAATGAATCAAAAATTTGCTGCTTTGGCTCTAAGGTGTTAGCTCCCCTCCAGTTTTAGTTTAATTCTTTACAGTCTCACCAAATGTCCTGAATACAACACAATCTGATGTCACATGAGTACCATCAAAACAGCACTTCAGCCTTTGTGCCACTGACACACTGGCCATATGGCATCACTTTCTGGTTTCCTGCTGCTACTGTGTTGCGCTATCATGCAGATAAAGCTAGGTTTGAATTGTTTAGTTTTTTTTTCTTAATTTTTTGATCCTGCAATTTTACTTTTGCCACTTTAAGTACATTTTGTACATCATAGTAAATACAATTTGGTTCCAAATAGTGGTTACTGGTCTCACAAACTGCTAATAATCAGTATTGGCCCTGAAAAATTTGTATCTGTGGACCTAAAATAGAACAAAATATATGATTAAACAAAGCGACAGGGCAAACAGCATGTTTACACAAGCCCTGGGAGGACATGCGTGCATACATTTTATTTTACTGCATTCCTCTGATAATGTGGACCTGTTTTTAATCTACAGATCATGAAACACTGGCACATTATCATGGGAAAAAGCTTTTTTGTCCCAAGACAACAGAATAAATAAGACCAGATTTCTAGAAGACAATTTAAATTTATTCGCTATCACAGAAAAATTAGCAGCTGGCAGTTAGATCACACCCCAGGTACCGAAGCTTGACACACATTCACAACCCACTTTGGGTTCCCACCTGCCAGGTTAGAGCCACTGGTTGAAACCAAATAAAGTTTGTGGGAGTAGTTTTCTGTTCTGCTGTGCCTCTTTGAGGCTTCGAAACAGAAACACTTTTTTACCCTTTGGTGACTCCTGTAGGTAATACTTGAAGTTAAGTTTTATTCAAAGGAGCTTTCTTTTTTTAATCAAAAACAGTCCATGATGTCAGAGTTATGCCTGAGAATTAAGGTAAAAGCACTCAGTATACCTACTTCAAAAAAGGGAGAGATTTCTCTTAATTGCTGTCATTCAGAGTGTCCAGTTTATTGCAAATAGTACCATTACATGTCTTTATTACTCTTAAATAATAGCAGATCAATGTCGCAAAAGAATTACTGTCACCGAACAGCTAGCTAACAATAAAAAATAACAAATATTCCTTCTATGCTACAATTAATGTTTATTTTAACCAAGGGTGCATGTTTCTGTGCCTTGTTTTGTGTTTTTCAGCCCAGAGGCGGTCTGCAGACGGCTCTGAAAGGCCACATCGGGACTCTGCGGCAGATCCACCGTCAACAGATCATCCCGATGGAGCAGGCCATGGTAATGTCAGACTCTGTGTCTCTGTTTTCAGTCCAGATATTCACACATGGATGAGCTCTTAGATTTTGGTTAGATTTTCCATCAAGTTATTCCCTTAAAGGGAGCATCCTCTCTAAACCACTTATGCAAGTCATGTATTTTGCATTTCTTTGGCTAATTTATGTTTTTTACTTGACTGTCTTTCTTTCCTTCAACAACAGAGAAAATATGAACTGACATGACATCAGGGTATTAATATTCACAGAAAACCCTTGATTTTGCATGCTTCAAAAAGTTGTACACTCTCTTTTTAATGTGTTTATTTAGCAGTCATACAGAAACCCAGCACGGAGGAGAAAGAGACAATTTTCTCACCAACGGTGGCCTTGAAGGCCAGAGTGCAGTCAAGCCACAGGGCATGTTGTTTTCTTGACTGGGTGCTGATTGCTATTTTAGAAAAATCCCAGCTCCTTTTGTACAAGTACAGGCTGTACAGGCTGTACATACTGCCCACGCTTTACGTAGGGGTTGCTTAGAGGCACTGTGGAAACTGTGGGGAAATTACTTTGGATGATAAAGCATGGTGCTTGACATATGACAGCGATGACCAGAACATTATGTGGGTTTTTTCACTAAGGGTGTATACTCACAGGAGCGGACATGTGGTTTCCTTTTACTGTAAATACACTGTACAGTGGAGGGATTGTTGATATGTTGACAGCATATGTTGTAGACCAACACTTGTAAGTTGTCCAGACACAAGACTCAAAAATGACAGAATATTTTTCAGCTGGATATTGAACAGTTAACATTAACAATGTAATATCAGTTTTGTGTTTACAGCTTGTTATGCCACTCTAAAGTACCCAAAAATACATACATTCAGTTTTTAACCAAATCCTCCTTGAGGGTGCTCATTCACACTAGACCCAGATGCCCCAAATCATGCCAAAGCATGATTGCTCCCTCTCCCCAGTTCCCCACTGGCCTGCATTCTCAAGTGGCTTTCTCTGGGCACCATTTGTGCAAACATCATCACAGTGTCATACAACAAATAAAGGGGTTTTGTTAACAAGAAGTGCAGTCTTGGTAACCTTGCAAAGCAGATGAATTTGCCAGACTCCATCTCTGTCTTCAAGCAAATCCATCTTGAAAAGCTCCAATCCACAATGTTTGTGCCGAACAGAACACTGTTTGGACCAATCAACATCATTTTAGAAGAACAAAGTGGAAGCTGTCGGCGGGGTTTAGTTGTAGTAGTCGAAGCTGTTTGTAATGGCTGCATCCACTGCAGTAATTAGCTCGACTATAGCTCTAGTATGGCATCACTTTTACCAGAACTCGATCATATTTCTGCATGAAATAGGGAATAAAAACAACACCCAAAGTGTATAATGATGGGAAAGATGTTTTTGCTTGTCTGCCAAACTGCTTTGTCATGAGTTTGTGAGAGTTACAGGGGAAAGGGTTTGTTGTGTGAGTGGGTATATACAATGCCTGCTAGTGGAGTGATGAGCTCAGACTTAGGGCCAATCCCATTTCTACCCCTTAGCCCTTCCTCATCTTCTACCCCTTCCTCTTGCCCCTTGAAACAGAGCAGTAAGGGGTAGGGGTGAAAACCTCCCCTTAAGAAACGAGACGCCACTTGATTGCTGTTCATCTTCACACATTGCAGATAAACAGTGCCTCATCAGAGGTGACAGTAAAGCTTTGACCATCTCCATACTATGGATCTCCATGATGATCTTCTTCAGTTATTTACACAATTAATAGCCCTCATTTACACGTTTACATACCATAAATGCAATAAACTCCCATCCTCAGTGGCTAAAGATTGAATATATGAGAAAACACAGCTGTTGTGTTTTTCATAAGTGAACAGAATGCATGGAGGGAAATTCATCATACCCCTTGGTTTCAAGTGTGGTCCTGGAAAATCTTAGTTTCAAGGACTATGTAGCCCTTGCCCTCGATTCAAAAGAGAATCGGGATACCCCTTCACCTGACGTGAATGCGCAAAACCAAGGGGAAGGGCTAAGATAAGGAGTAAGGAGTAGAAATGGGATTCACCCTTAGTCACAGTGGCAGTTTTGTCAGAACTGGACAATATTTCTTTATGAAAGCAAGGGCAGAGGGCAACACTGAAAGCTTTCTATGAAAGACAAGAATGCAAGAAGACCAGGTTATGGTTTACACTGCTCTATATTGTAAATGTGAATAGAACTACTAAGTGTGTGCTGAAAGTTATCTTAGAGACTGGTACACCCTTTGACAATGAAAGTTTATTTCAGGATTTGATTTAATATTATCAAAAGCAGAGTGTTTTTGACCCTCAGGCATGTGTCATCCAGCTTTTCAAGTCTGTGATAAACAAATTAAATATTCAATTTTCTCTTCCTTGTCAAAGGCAGTGACATTTGATTTTAATAATGCCAAGGATTTACAGCCACAAGCAACTCAGACAGCCAGTGA
This sequence comes from Cheilinus undulatus, assembly GCF_018320785.1. Lineage (NCBI taxonomy): Eukaryota > Metazoa > Chordata > Actinopteri > Labriformes > Labridae > Cheilinus > Cheilinus undulatus. The sequence continues at coordinate 40,705,000 of NC_054874.1, forward strand.
TGCACTTTGACTCAGCTTTTTAAAAGTTTTTTCTGTTTTTCTTTGTTTTTTTAAAACTTCAACTTCAAGAAATATGTTAGAGCAAGGGTAAGCAGAAATGTGTTCATCCTGTGTATCTAGTGTTCCCATTCATTTTTTGTAACATTTAGAGATTTTTCATCTCACAGATGCAGATGTGATCTAAGATATGCGTGTTTGTTCTTGTATTTACTTTGCATAAAGCTCATACACTCTATGGTGTGGAACATGAGGGATTTTGTACCAAAATATGTTCAAATATCCATTTTAAGAAAATAAATGTGACCTTTGTTCAGTCATTTATTTGGCGACAATGTGGATATTTAATTTTGGAACAAAGTTCTTCAGCATGCTTGTACTGAAAGCAGAATATTGTTCATCGAGTACCGCTTTTGTTCTTGCTTGGTCTCTGTGTTTCACTGCTGAATGTATCCAGGTCTTTAAACTACCTCTAACTGTATCTTCTCACCTTTACCTTTGTACTAATTTATGCTCTTTATTTTCCTTTTTAAGAGTGCATTGAACCAGAGTATGAGGTTCCTGGAGAGGACAGCCTCTGACTTGCCAGTAAGTAAACCAGCTGTCAAGTGTGAGTCTGAAGCACTGGCTAAGATTAAGGCTCAAACTGATCATAATCTTTAATTTCTTCTCTGCAGAACAAAGTTTTGGCTGTCATTGAAGCCATTGAAGCTGCACAGTACCTCATATCCCAGAATGCAACACAAATAATCAATCAGGTAAATGAAGGATCATTGCACTGGTTATATTCTCAATTTCTGAAGGGTCTGTAATTTTTGTTCTGTCTTATTCTTTCTCAGGAAACAGCAAAATACACCGCAACTGTTGTTGGCTACTTCCAACAATACATAGAGTGGGTCAAAACATCAGTAAGTGTTTGTGTGTTCATTTGTTAACTCAGTTAAGACTGTGGGGTTGTTGTATTAACATCCATTTTTGGCATTCAGTTACCATTCAGATAAAACCTTAATGCTAGGTGTGGACACACCAGAATGAGTACAGTAGCTTAGACTGCTTATGGGGATGTCTGGGATGCCTTCATTTGGGTTTTTTGGCATAGTTGCATACATTAAAGCATGTAGTATTTAACTAGTGAGTATAAAGTGTGTTTTGTTTTTGTTGGCCCAGCCTTGCTCATAGTGATTAGAATTCCGTCTCTTTAGAGATTTTCATCATTTGGCTCAATCTCATGATATCAGCCAGTCTTGTGACTTACAAACAGCTCCTCATTTGGTGGCATTTTGCCTTTTTTCAAACAACTATTGAACAACAGAATCGAAAATAGCTCTTTAATTGGAGCAATCGCTCATCATTAATAAAAGGGCATGCACTTTAAACTGGCACATCGACACATCACTACCTGCTAGGCACTTGCTGTGTAGATTTAAGTTGCTATTACAATCTTATAAGTACCCCACAGGATTCATTTTCTTAACAGTATTACAGTGTTTCAAAAAAATATGAAAAATTAAGGAGAAAAGCTGTTAAAGAGGTGCCATTAGCCTCTAAGCTTGTGGCGAATTGAGACTCATTTAATTGTATTGCCAGTACACAGCATGCAGGCAAACCTCACCTTAGAAAGCCATGGAAATAATGTGTGGGCTGTTATTTGCAGAAGAGGCTTGCAAGTGAGTTCTGATCGCAGGTGGTCACTGAAGACTAGCCAATGCATGGTGTGAACTGTACCTTTTAAAAGTTTTCACCCCCTTGGGTGTTTTACCCTTTTATTGATTTTATAAATCAATCATGGTCAATACAATTTGGCTTTTTTGACAAAAAAATGACAAGAAACCCTGTTCAGTGTTAAAGTGAAAATAGATTTCTACAAAGTAATGTCAGTGAGTTAAAAATTTGTAATGGCAATTAAGTGACTGCATAAATATTCACCCCCTTAAACTCAGTATTAAGTAGATGCACCTTTGGCTGCAGTCACAGCACTGAGTCTGTGTGGATAGGTCTCAATCAGGCTTGCACATCTGGATGCTGCAATTTTACTCCATTCTTCTTTGCAAAGCTGCTTAAGGCTGCATGGGGATTGGGCAGCCCTTTTTAAGTCCAACTACAAAATCTCTATTGCATTGAGGTCTGGGCTTCGACTCAGACACTCCAGAACATTCACCGTGCTGTTTTTAAACCATTTCTCTGTAGCTTTCGCTGTATGCTTCAGGTCATTGTCATTGTCTTGTTAAATAAATATTCTCCCAAGCCGTTAGTTCTCTTTACAGACTGAATAAGATTGTCCTCTTATATTTTGCTGCATTTGTCTACCCTCTACCTTTACAAGCCTTCCAAGGCTGGCTGCTGAGAAGCATCCCCACAGCATGATGCATGTGGTGTGTTTGTGGGGATGTACAGTGTTTGGTAACCACCAAACAGTTGTTGTATGCAGAGTCTCTCCCATCTCAGCTGTTGAAGCTTGTAACTTCTTCAGAGTAGTCATAGGTGTCTTTGTTGCCTCTCACACTAGTCTCCTTCTTGCATAGTCACTCAGTTTGTGGGGAAGGCCTGATCTAGGCAGATTTACACATGTACCATATTCATTCCATGTCTTGATGATGGCTTTCACTGAAATCTAGGGGATGTTCAGGGCCTTGGAAATGTTTTTGTATCCATCCCCTGACTCATACTTTTCAAAAACCTTTTCTCTGATTTATTTGGATTGTCCTTTTGTCTTCATGGTGTAATGGTAGTCAGGAATACTGATTTACCAGTGGATGGATCTTCCAGACATGGATGTCTTTTGCTACAATCACTTGAGACACATTCACTGCTCTCAGGTGATCCCTATTTCACTAACTGTGAGACTTCTAGCACCATTTAGCTGGACCTCTGTTGAATTAGGTCAGTCACTTTCAAGGGGTGAATATTTATGCATTCACTTATTTTCACCCCACCCCATGGTTTTCTTCAATTGACTTTACTTTGTAGAAATCTGTTTTCACTTTGACATTAAAGATGCTTTTGTGTATTCTTTCTTAAAAAAGCCAAACTATATTGGCCATGGTTGATTTATAAAATCAATAAAAGGGTAACACATCTGAGAAAATGAATGCTTTTATTGGCACTGTTAATACTGAATGCAGTTTACATGGTCTCTGATTGCCCACTAGGGATGTTAGTGCAAGGTTCTCACTTAAATTGCACATGTTCAACAAAACCAAGCACTGCTGGTATAGAGTTGGCAGAAATACCTTTACATGTTACATAAGAGTTTTGGAGTGAATATAGAGAAGACAAATATAACAGTAACAACCTCTATGAATTTGAGGAATTTGCTTTGTGGCTTATTGGTTTGTGCTGTAGTTAAGCAAAGGAATCCAAAACAGATTACTGAAAAACAAGATGTTTGAAGCTTGAGGCTGTTTTGTCAAAGTACATTTTTATTTCATCATAGTTTTTCAGAACATTTAAATTATGGTATGTATTGTGCAACACCCTGTGACTCATGCAAGAACTTTCATTGTAAACATACAAAGTAGGAGGAGTGTTGATGCATGTATTCCTGAATCTGTTGTGTGCAGATGTTTACTGTTTCTGTCCTGCTCTCTGTAGTTGGTCATGGACGTTGCACCATGCAAGCCTTTCAGCAACATGGTGGACACGGTGGAAATCATTACCTGCAGTTTCTTGGTCGACTCCATGGTAATTACACCGATGATCCAGTGAAACAAAGCTTGTTTAAGCAGTGGTTAAAGGGTTTTTCTTATTTCTTTTTTTCAAAGATTATCTTTTGGGCTTTTTGGCCTTTGCTGGACAGGACAGCTTAAGAGAGAAGAAATATATGGGGAGGAGAGCTGGACTAGATTGAATTTTTAAGGTTAGGTTGGTTAACTGTAGCTCATTTGATTTGGGTATTTCAAAACTGTACTTCTGATGGGTCCCTTTCATCCTTCAAATAAAACTTTTCAAAGAATCTTTTCAGTTTGCCTTCTATGTTCATGACAGTTTTTAAAGTTTAGACAGGAAAATTTCTGAAGACATTTTGACAGCTGCAGGCACTGCAGGGAAACTGATCTGGTCAAAATAAGAAAACATTTGATAAACATTCAGTATAGATAAGTTTAAAAAATGAAAATCTGTTCTTCTTAATAGTGATTGTAAGAGTAGTTTTAAAATTTTAGGCTTTTATTTTGAAGTTCCAGTCTACTAAAAAGAATATAATGTAGTTACTGTGAGGTTTTTACTATAAAAAGTCCAGTAAATTCCAGGGATTTTAAAGAACTACATTTGAAAAACTAGGCATTTACTTTGATATCCATATTCATTAAGATTTTCTAAAAAACGTAATTTGATAAAACAGGCTTAAGTTTGAAAATCATTCTAAGTAAGATACTCATATACGAACCAAAATAAAATGAGATTTAAAACAAATCTAGCCTGATTAGGTGGTCCTTAATCATTTGTTTTGAAAAAAATTGGTCTTTATTTTGATACCTCCAGCTGTTGGTGGTGTGGCTTTTATTGTGAAAATCTAGACTACTTTGGAGATACTTAAGATAAATTTAAAAAAAAAAGAAGAAGAAAGAGTAGGATTTTACTCAGGAAATTAATTCTACTTAAAAGGGGTTATAAGATAATTACTTTGAAATTTTTTAGGCTTTTATTTTGAAGTTCTACTTTGGGCATTTCTATAAAATCTCTGGGAAATGATAAAGGCTTTTATTTTGAAGGTCCAGTAATTTTTGAAATCCACTTTCATTAAGATTTTTCCACAAACTTAAGTCCAAAAAACTGGCTTTGGTTTGAAAATATTCTCATACCACCTAAAATTAAAATGATTGAGACTATTAAAAAAAGACTTGCCTACATAGGCAGTTCTTGATTATTTGATTTAAAGAAAATTGTTCTTTACTTTGAAGTATGGCTTTTATTTTGAAAGTCCAGTCTACTTAGGAGATCAAAAATATAATTTCATTTGAAAACAATGTTTTTTTTTTCTTGCTATCCACTACATTTATGGTATTCTAAATTTCCACATTTGAAAAAATATTTTAATTTGAAAAAGTAATTCAGTTAGAATATTTTGAAAAATTTATTCGAAATGATAGAGCCTTTTATTTTTAAAATCCAGCCTACATGAGAGATTAAAAATAATGTACTTGTATTCTGTTCATTGACAAATATTAATAGACAAATATTTTTTCTTCAATAGTTGTTTTTTTTCCCCACAGAACACATTTTGGATGGGTTTGGGCTGCAGCACTCTCTTTCTGCTCCCAAGCATCATCCTGGCAGTCAAACTAGCAAAGTACTATCGAAGGATGGACACAGAGGACGTTTACGATGAGTGAGTATCTACACTTTATATACAATCTAATTCACCACATCTTAAAAACTCTGTCTGCTTTCTATTCATATATTTTGTACTTTATACTATAAGCATAAGATGTAATGTCATTATATGAGAATGAAAATGGTTGCCAGACATCCTTCTTTCTCTTCAGCTTCTTCTTTTGTTGTAGTTTCTAGCTATACGGCAAACTATACGGCAGTATTTAATTTTAAGTTTGTAATGTGTTTATTTAACTGTTCAAGGAGTTATATGTGTTATTCGATAATGTCTTTTTATTTATTTTTAGAAAAAATAAGTTTAATATTCATAGAGGTTTGTTTACCCGGCTGCTTTATTGCTGTTTTATATCTCTTCCCTTCTCTCTTCCTTGTAGTTCCTCTGTTTCTGGGACTTGGCATTTTACTTTGTGATAACCATTTCTACTATTTCCATCCTCCATATCTTTATTTTTGTGTCATTACTCTCTGTCAAGCACTCGGCACTTTACAAAGAAACATTGACACATTTGTCAATTTCTATTTCTTATTCCTGGACCTTCTCCTCAAACACACTTCACTCGTCACAACTCCACACAACACAACGTCTGGATCAGTGGCGTCTCTCGCCATACGATCTGCGCTGAATTACAGGAAACTTTCTGGTGCATTTCTACCACTGATCATGTCAATAACATTTTTATGTTGTTTTTTTGTGTATCTTTATAGCATTGAGACAATTCCCATGAAAACGTAAGACATTTTACCCACCTGCCTCTCCTTTACGACTTCTCTCACTCTGTGCTTTTCTCTGGATCTTGTACATAGAACTGTTTACTAAATTCTTGGTGCTGGTTTACGTTTTTAAGCTTGGAATTGCTCTTATGGGTGGATGGTGTGGCTTGTTGTGGTGTGCTACCTTTGAAAAGTGCCCCTTACCTTTTTTTGAAGGGCTCTTGCAATCATTACCTTAGAAATCCACCTGTTTTTGTAATTTACAGTGTAAATAAAACACTATGATTTATACTCAAAAATATTTCTCTCCTCACATTCTTTAAAAGTTCAACTACTCCAAAAGAAAACATTTTTACTCTTAAAGTTTGATCAGCATGCCATGTCTCTCACATTACATTTTTCATCCCTTTTTGTATACGATGTTTTGTTTTCAGTATGGAAATTGGTAATAATGGTTATCATAGTGAGCACTCACAAGGTATCCCAAATCCTTTGATGACAAGGTAAACGTTATAATAATCCTTGTTCTGCATGTTGTGGGAGGTGGAGGCATGCCAAGGGAAGTGGGTTTTCTCTTTTACAAACAAAATGACATGACCGGCCGTAGTGCATGCCTTTCAAGGAGCTGGTTCACCGCGCACATACAAACACGAACACATAGGCGACATGAAGGTCAGGAAAGTGAGCAATAACATGAAGGCTGAGAAGTAATGGTCACTGTTATGAAATACTGTTTTTTAATGGTTCAGTCACCCAGTCAAAAATGACACGTTTAATGAAGGCAAGAAATATGTGAAGTTTAAAGTATAGAAGAATATCAATAATAGCATTCTCAGTTAAAATGTTAAAGGGGGCATATTGTGCAAAAATCACTTTTTCAGGCTTTTCTAACAAAAATATGTGCCCCTGGCCTGTCCACAATCCCACCAAGTTCCAGAACCCCCCCCCCCACCTTTCAGAAAATGTGTGCTGAAACAAGCCGTTCTCAGATTTTCCCCTAATGATGTCACGTGGGGAGTTAGCCATGACTGCCATGATTGAGTAGATATGAGGCTAGTTCAGCAGAAAAATATTGAGCATTGGGGATCAATTTCCTGTTTTGTTTTATGGAACACTTTACACACGTGGACAGAAAAAACACAGTGGTCTCTGAAAAAACTTGAAACAAACAAAAGTAATGAAAATTATATATTGCTATTAAATTGTGGTTCAACAGAATCATTAAAAAAAAAATATGAAACTGGCCTGGACCCTCTTCTGATAGTCATTTAGCCACAGACTATAGGCGCCATGACAATAGTTGAATACACAACTCTAAAGTATATAAAAATATTACAAAGTTTGGCACAAGTAAATAAGCTCAGTATGTTTTATGTCATTTATCAGCTACCATTACTTCTCACTGTCTCCTTGCCAAATGTTCTGCTGGTTGATGAGTTGATTCTGCTTTATCACTAACCTACCGCATGCTCTGTGTGTGCACCTCTGTGAGAAATCTTCCTGTTTCCTCTCATTTAGAGTCAGCCAAAACCCGATGAATGTACACCTGATCATTGTGTTCAGAGACAGGCAAGCATGTCAAGCTTCGGTGTGATGCTGGGAATGCTGCTTCTTTAGTTTTCTTTTTATGCAAATAAAAGATCTAACTGCATGTTATTGCATTTTCAGTTGCATTTGACCAAGGATCGATTTAAACAGTCCAACTACTGTAATAAAAACTGTAAGAGGAGAGCAGAACGGCTTGAATAAAGAAAACAACCACTCAATTATCCCTTGAACCTTCTATTAAACTGGGAAGATTTGTGCTACATAAGTAGGGTTTTGTTTAACTTTGTGTGGGTCATAACACTAAAAAGAACTTTTACAAGATGGAAATAACTTTTTTTCTAAAGAGTGAGTTATTAAGTTTTACTTGTTACTTGAAATAATTTAAAGATATTGCAGGGAACTTTTAAACTACTTAAAAAAGTTAAAGCAAGTTTTTAAAGGGGCAATGAGTTGGGCAGGACCTCCACTGACCGAATGTAAAATCCAGAATATAAGTCCCATTGATACATAAAAGTTTCCACCCCCTTATATATTTGACCCTTTTAGTGATTTTATAAAATCAGTCAAGGTCAGAATAATTTGCCTTTTCAAACAAAAAAAAATCAAAATCTCACAGTGAAAACAGATTCTACAAAGCAATGTCAAATAAAAATATGTAATGTAAAATAAGTGCCTGCATAAATCTTCACCCCCTTCAAGTCAGTATTAAGTATGTAGATGCACCTTTGTCTGCAATCACAGCACTGTCTGTGTGGAAAAGTCTCAATCACACTTTCACATCTGGACACTGCAATTTCACCCTCATTCTTCTTTGCAAAGCTGCTCAAGCTTTGTCAGGTTGCATGAGGATCTGATGAGAATAGCCCTTTTTAAGTCCTGTCAAAAATACTCAGTTGGATTGAGGTCTGGATTTTGATTCGGTCTCTCCAGAACATTCACCTCTGAACCATTTCTATATAGCAGCCACTCTATGCTTCAGGTCCCTGTCTTGTTGGAAAAGAAATTAGAACTTGTTAAAAGATGTTGCCACTGGTCTGGTAGGTTTTGCACTGATTCCACCATTGTTTTGAGCAGTGGATGGCCAACAACGAATGCAGCCATTTTATTCATAATGTTGGCATGTGTCTTAGCAATTTATAGCGGTTTAATGGTTGTACCAGCTAATTTTACAATAAAAAATTGGTGTCAAAAGTGCATCTTATTGTATATCTTACAGTAAGTCAGTGTTTCGTATCTATTCTATATCAACATCCTGTGACTTTTGATCTAAGATAGCTTTTAATTTCCAGAAATATATATAAATTTTTCAACATTTCATTAAAAATACATTTGCAGAGTGACTACCATGCCCATTTTTTAATTTTTTAATGAAAAAAAGATAAATATTATTTTTGGGATTTTATCAGTCCCCAAATATTTTCACTTAGTGAAACTAAAAATGTTTTTTTTTTTTTTTTTTTTTTTTTTACTAATATATGATAAAGTGATAAAGATAAAGATTTGGATACAAAAAGCTGGATGAAAATGCATCTAAACACTCATCACCCTCTTGTTTCTCTTTGAAATGCATGAACCTAAACAACCAGTAGAGTCACATTCCCACATCAGGTCATACTGAGTCATCATTCTTTTAGTCTTTTGAAATAATCAGTTGATCGGTTTTAACAAATTGCCACTAAGATAACTGTTATTTTGAACTTTCAGCCAGCAAAATCCTGACTCATTGCCTCTTTTGTTCAGACCGTTTAAGACAGAAATCCTTCATGACTCCTTCAGAGTTAGAAAAAGCATTTCTGCTCTCTGCCTTGTGAATTGCTTGTCCTGCTTCTCTTTTTAATCTAACAAAAGAGAAGCAGGCAGTGGTTGTTTCATAAAATGGAGACTGTTGATTATGCTACTGTGTCTTTAACTTGGTGCCCTGTGTGTCATGTCTGCTTCTGTGCCGTTAGCATCCCAGCATATGACACTATGAACAGGTTCCCACGGGCCTCGGCTCCTCCGAGGCACATTGACTGGTGACAGAGAGCCTGCTCTGGCTCCTGAAAGGTACTGGAAACCAATGCCGTTGTCCTCCCTTTTACTGACACAATTTAATTTCTTTTTCTTAATTTTATTTTTTCTTTTGCACAGCTGTCATCACGGTCCACTGTTTGTCTTCTGCTGCCACAGTCTTTCACTCCCTCCTTTGTTTTAATTTATGTCTGCATATATTTTATATTCTCATCTAATTTAAACCTCTAACACTTCTTTACAGCTTGTTTTAGTGCTTTTCTGCTCACTGGAAAACCATCATGGTGAGAAATGCTAATTTTGGAATTGCTAACGAACCGTAAATGTCTCCTTGGTATTTATGTGTGACTACTTGTGATTGCTGAGTCAGTGTGCTGTAGAGGAGAGACGCTGAATGTGCTTATTCCCTCCTGTTTTATTTCTGTGTGGACGCTTGTGAAGATGAAAATGATTTGGTGCCAAAAATGCCACATTTACAAAAGAGTTGGTAGCTGTTCTGACCATAGAGGCCCTTTGTGGACACACATCATACATTTGATTTTACTCTGTTTTCCCGTGATAGCAGGTACAGTTCTAGAGATTTGTCCTCGGCGTGTGTGAAAACATAGAATGCTTCAGAGACCTTGCAGAGACTGTACATGTCCTAGGTAGGACTCTTAACTTGCTGATTGAGGAGGCTGAAACATTGAGAACGCATGTTTTCTGAGCCAAAAATAAGTTCCAGGCATTTGGGGGTTCCTTGGATGCTAACACTGAATCTCTGTCTGTGAATGGAGAGAGCATGGAAGTTGTAGAGCCGTTCACCTACCTTGGCAGCATAATCTATTGATCCGCTGATTGCAAGGCTGGGATCAACTGCAGACTTGGACTCGTGTAAGGGGCGACGGGTTTACTAAGCAAAACAGTGTGGCGTTCTTGGTATCTGATTACCTATCCATCCATCCTCTATACCGCTTATCCCACTGGGGGCGTGGGGGGGATTGGAGCCTATCCCAGCTGTCATTAGGGAGAGGTGGGGTACACCCTGGACTGGTCGCCAGTCAATCGCAGGGCTGATATACAGAGACAAACAACCAGGTATTCTCACACTCACTACTATGGCCAATTTAGAGTGATCAGTTAACCTAATGAGCATGTCTTTGGTGGTGGGAGGAAGCTGGAGTATCCAGAGAGAACCCAGGTGTGCACGGGGAAAACATGCAAACTCCCCACAGAAGGACCCTGACCGGTAAGCAAACCAGGGACCTTCTTGCTGTGAGGCAACCCCTGCGCCACCATGCAGCCCTGGTATCTGATCATGTGGACTAAAATCAGTGTCTTTTGGTCCTTGGTCTTCCCAGTCTTGCTATACTCTTGTGAGGCCTGGGCGTTTACTGATGACCAGAGGCGTCGGTGGACTACTTTGTGACAACTTCTCTCGGTGCATCTTCGGAATCATTGGCAAGACCTTGTATCTAATGGTGACACGCTCAGGAGAAGGAGAATGGGAAGGGACAACTACCTGAAATGGGAAAGGCCGCTGCGCTTTTACGGGTACTTGCTGTGCTTCCCTGGGCCTGATTCAGCACACCAAATACTGGGTATGCCCAGGACCGGGTGGGCTGGTCCAGATACAGTGTGGGTCATGGAGGGCTCAGCTCGGAAGATACCTGGAGAGATGGCCCAGGCACAGGCCATTACAATGGCACGCAGGAGGCCAGAGCAGTACAGGACCAAGGTTGAAGTTGTGAAGTACCGAACCAGCACATGCTCCCATTTCTGACCTAACGTAGTACATCCAAACAAGGTGGTTCATTGGAAGAAACCATAAAACAAACACAGAACTACTGCCTAGCTGTTACACCCACCTGTGTATATAATTACCAGAAGTACAGTAATGCATGAAGAAAAATGGCAGGGATGGTCTCTGTGGTGGTATGATTGGCAGAAATCTTAAAAACAAGGGATGAACCTAAGGCCCATTGACTTTTACCTTTGAACCCCAAAACCAAACAGGCCATCCTTGAGCCAGATTAAAGCTTTTTGCAAGACTAAAGAAAAGTCCTTTAAGTGTTCTTGAGGTACTGTGTTCACAAAGAAAGCAATGAACACCTCTGACCTCAAAACTTGAATTAGTTTGCTCAAAATTTGAAGAAAACCCTTGAAGAGTTATTGAGATATTGCATTCACAAAAGTGGCCTAGATGGACGCACAGACGACCCAAAAACATAATGCCTTTGGCCTTGGCTATTGCTCACACAGAGTTACAAAAACACAAAATGAATGGAGAAAAACAAAATTAAAACAGCCGAAATGGAGGTATCATGTTATTCAAATTAATATTGCAGAGCAGTCAGGGCTCTGTGCAGTATGAGGTAGCAGGCTGACTTCAACGTGTCCTTCTAATGAAGATATGAAATGGCAACAGGGACGAACAATTGTTTTTTAAAATTTTCACCTTTGCGTAAGGGACTCTGTGTCATTGTCCTGACAGCAAAAGCAGAAAGCGATGATTCCATGGATGGCTGTGGTCTTTGGAATTTTTGCCTTGCTAGCATTTATCCACAGGGTCTGTCTGTGCAGGATTCCAGCATGCCCATCGCTCCAATTCTAGTCAATTATTGTTTTTTTTAAAGCACACAACATAATCCATCCCCAGCATGTTTCAGAAGAGCCCCTCTGCTTTTCTCTGCTGGACATGCATGTAAAATCAATTTTGATTGAGCAGCTTTTAGCATGAATCAAGCTGAACAGAGCCCAAGTAAGAGGTCTTACATGAGAAAGCACAGAGCATTCAGCACCGGGTAAAGACTGCTGATTACTACATCGCTATGTCAACTTTATATCAAAACATGAAGGACCAGCAAATCAGCATCAAACAGGCACAAGAAACTCCAGCTTCAGACTGCAGATCTCATACAACCCTCCTTTCAGAACACCACTGTAAGACACCGCCTTGGCCAGAACAGAAACACATGCTAAAACTTTCTCAATAAAATCAAAATTAACTTCCATTTGGGGTTTGGGTAGAGCTTAATGAAGGGGTTAGAATACCGAAAGTTAAAAGTCAAAAACTTGACCTGCATAACCTAATTACAAAACATTTAATAAAGCCACACAGCTAACATAGCTAAGGCAGCTAATGTAGCTAAGGCAGCTAATGTAACTGAGGCTAAAGCTAATGTAGCTTTGTAAGCTTCTGTTGTAAGAAGTCCCGCCCCTTCTTGATTTTGATTGGCAAGTGAGGGAGAAGTGTCATTGATGAGCGCAGCGCTTTTTCAGAAGTTGTAAGGGTGCTTTTTCCGCCCAGGGTGCTAAGCACCCAGAATGCTACTTTGGTTTTGAATTAAAAATGAGCGCTGCCAGTGCTAAGAAAGCCGGCTATGGACACAGGCCTCATTTGTCTATGGTATTTATTTCTCAGTTTTGTAATAACGTAGCTTAGCTACATTAGCATAGCTACGTAACCTTAAACTACATTAGCTTAAGCTAACAAAGCCAAAGTGAGCCACCATTTGCGCAACTACCAGTACTTCTAAAACAGGTCTGAATTAGACCTCTGACCTTTATTCTGTTTTATTTATGAAATGCTCCTGAGTCTGTAATGTTCCAACGTAGTTATTTCTTTAAAGTAACTCTTAGACTTTGTTCATGAATTCATTTGAATTGAAAAAAAGCTTCTGAAACGTTGTATCTGCACATTGCATCACTTTTGTTGCGGGTCTCATAGAGGTCTGCAAGAGGGGGCATCTGAGATCTGCGGTCTGCAGCCAGACCCCTCTCAACAGCCAAAGCAACTTCTTGTTCTGGGCTGGACTGCTTTAGAAATGGATCCAGGGGGTGACGGTGCATGCCATCAGAGGAAGCGAAACATGGCAAAGATGGATCGCAGCTCATACAGAGCCTATGGGGGTTTAAGAGCTCAGATGTCTGACTGGCTTTCTGTTGTAATGAGACGGTTGAGTTTGTTTCCTGCTGGTGATTTTCAAGTTGAACTACTTTGGAAAGCTTTGCCTTGTATTTGACACTCGGGTACTCAAACATGAGAGGATCTTTAATGTCTCCCCATGACAAATGAATTTCTTGAAGTGTTTCTAGAATAGACCTGAGCTTTACTTTACTTTATTGTGAAAAATCTGAGTAAAATAAAATGTATGGATGCATGTTCTGGTAAGGCTTCTGCAATGACCAGATTAACTGGGAAATGTACTTTGAATTTGCTTGAGTAATTTTAATTATATGGTGCAGAATGCTGTACAATACATGATATTGGTAACTCTGTGCTGCTTTTCCTCTGTCCAAATCCCGTTTTAGCTCTTTACAGTTGAATACACTTGTACTGAAGTGAATAATGAAGAATTTTGCCCAGAGCATCATATAGATCGATTATTAAAAATTATTGTATTGAGAAAACTTGATTTAAAAAAATGTTGAGGATGTACTTGTGAAAAAATCAAATTGTAGTTACATAGTTATTTGTTGTGGATGTACTGAATGTCCTGAAATGTAAAGTTACAGATTATGAATAATGATATACAGCATTTTATAAGACTTCATCATAATATAGGAAAAAGAAATCCATCACTCCCAAAGGAAACATATGAGAAGCACCGTTTTTGCAGTGCTTATTTTATAATGAATATATTCGTTAAAAGCACCAAGCAGTCTTTGAAAGCCTCTGTGGAGCTTCATTAAAGCATGAGCAGCTGATCTATGTGTTTTCACATCCCAGTCAGAGCCACATTAATCTCCTGGGCCATTAAAAGAGGGAGAAAAAAACAGCAGAGAAGGTTTTGAAAATTTACTTCAATATTTAAAAACTAACTCTTTTTCTCCAATGTTTGCCTTCCCAGTGCCCTCGAAAACTGGAACTAAAAAACACTGCAGTAAGTCTGACTTCTTGCATTTTTAGATTTCAGTACTTGCTATTTGGTTGAACCTGTTGCAATCAATCCTGCAGCAGAATGTGGCCTGTTTGCTGGATCAATAAGAAGGAACACAAAGCCTTAGAGCCATTGTTGTTGAGATGTCCATTTAACAAGTAATTTAGCCTCTTATTGATTCTGAGAATCTAATTTTCCCCCAAAACAAGTGGGAAAAGTTGGCTTAATGAGACTCTGCTTTGATTTTGCATTTTAAAGCAGTTTTACCCAAAGGAGGATTTTTAGCACCGTGAAAAGGCTGATGAATATTTTAAAGATAATGAAAACTCTTTGGCCAAGTTGATTTGAATTGGAATGAAGTGAGAATGCTTTGGTCATTTGTTTGTTTTTATTTCCTTTTGGATTGAACAAACAAGATTTATGTGAGTGGTCTTTCATGGAAATGTTAAAAAATCAAATCAAGTGGCTCTTTAAAACTCTAATGATGCACTATGACATTCATTAGAGAAAAAGATAGAAAAGTAAGTAAAATTGAAGTACGCAGAATAAAGGGGGGGCTGGGGTGGAGGAGGGTTGCAAAATGCAGCTTGAAGAGGGAGCAGCAAAGCGAAGCCAGGCTAGAGCAGTTTAAATGTGTCCAGTTAGTCAATAGAATCAGCTGGTCGTCAGCAGATGAGGACTTGTATAACATCAGCTGATCCCAATTTTATGTCTTGACTCTGTAACCTGCCTGAACTAAAGCTTTACACTCGATTTAATCCGCTGGGTTGTTGTGAAATAAACAGCTTAATGAGCCTTAATTCTTTATCTCATTAATATTAAGCACTACTAAGCATCAAAGTTTCATAATATCAATGTTGGTCCTGCAAATTCTGATTAAAACTCTACATTTGTTCCTTTCATGTAAGGGATCATGGCTTAGTTGTAGAGCCAGCCCACTCCCAACCAGAAAATCAAGGGTCCAATACAATCTCAAGTCCATTTACCATTTAAATTTTAGTAACCCAATTCTAATTATCTAACTGAGATGCCCTACCATTTGTAATAATACGACCCTCAGGCCAAAAAACATTCAAACATTGTGGCCCTCTTGACAACCAAAGTTGCCCATCTCTTGCCTAAACCATATTTGCCCTAATCTGACCAAGTTGTTTCAATGCATAACTCTGAAAAAAATGTTGACTGCTAAAAAATAATCATGGGACTAAAATACTTACGCTAATACAAAGAATCACAGTTTTTGGTTCACTCAGGACATAAGACGTAGTATAAAGGGGAGAAAAATAACTGTATATTTAGCTGATGATTTAGAAGATTTAGATGTCTTTTAAAATTTCCTTGGACTGAATTCATTTACTATTTCACAAACTGCACAGTGGCTGGTTTTTCACATTCTTTGTTTAATACCTACCTTTCTTCTCTGTCTTGAAGCTGTTCTTTTCACAACCCACAAAGACGAAGCAGAAGACGCTCCATGTTAGATGGTTTCATTGTAGCAGAAAAACAACACAAAGCTCTCTGGATGTTTTTATCCATCGATCAACTCAACCTCAACCAGGCGGATCACAGCCTACAATATCTTTTCCTTCGTCACTTCACAAAACTCTGCCGGCAGGACATCAAACTTTTCTCTCTCAGCGTCAATCTGAGCCAGGCTTGTTCTGCATTTCTCTTCTTTTTATTATTTTATAAAGACTGCTGTGTCTGCGTTTACATTTGTTCAGACACAAAACCTAAGCTGAAAGCGCATTCAGCAAGAAGACATGACAGTAACTCATAATGCCTGTTCATTTCACTGGTTTATACTTAAGAAGACTGAAAGGTAACGGGGAAGCTGTTTTTCCTGCACTTGGATGGACATCTCATGTTCAGCACAAGCTTAATAGTCGAAGATGGACCGGACCTGTCTATACACCTGCAAGGAAAGTTGCAAAGTCATATGGAACATGATTTTAAAAGCTCTTTTTGTTAAAGACAGGACATCCTTTTTAACTGATTGTGTGAGTTGGTAAAAAAGTGTGGTACATATATTGGAGAAAATGCAGGAGCAGGTGGTTCCAAGGTGGATTTCAATAGGAAGAAAAAGCTTTGCTTTTAAAAAAAAATGTTTACAGTATTTTAGACATCCAGAGCTTGAATGGTTTTGGGCGAATTGCAAATGACTGGTTAGTTGCCTTTCAGAAGTATGTGTTGGTTCAGCATATTGTAATATTTGCTCTGTCTCACAGGGAAAATACACCCATCAATTCTAGACTACAAATCTGTCATACACTTTGTGCAAGGTCTTCACTTTCTGCATTTCCCAGAATAAATATGTCTTAGATGTTTATCCCTTAAAGTAAGATTAATTTATAGTGAAATCATGTTGCTAAGTTCTTAGTCTGCTGAGGTTGATTTTTATTGACCATTTAACTCTGAAAACAGTCAAAATGAAGCACAATTTTAAACATGCATAAAAGCATCAGTGGATAACTGATTTTTTGAGTGTGGCTAAATTCTAGTCCTGCTGGAATTGATGCTCTGTGCAAGTTAACATCCACATATCTGCTCTGAATAAGCTTACTTTTTAGTTCAGTGAAGCAGTTTTACACCAGTTTAACCTGACACATCCTTCTCATAACAGTTTTCCCATTTTCCAGGCCACAATACTGCCAAATCGTACGCTACATGACAGTCGTGCTATGTGTTAACTGTAAGAGTAGAGCTTCAGGGCAATGGCAGTTGCCATTATTCTGAGCTACAGTGGCTATTAGTGGCGGGTGCTTGTGGTACAGTTTAGACAGACAATGGATTAACTGAGAACAAATATCAATAACTTGTTTAACTGACTAGTTAATATGGGGCTGACTAGTGAGGGTGCAGATTTAAACTGTTTAGACAGTTTATATTGGGCAAAGCATATCCTTATTGTATACCAAAGAGGAAAATGGTTAATTGGAATTTTTTTCACACCTACATATTTGAAAACATATTCTAAAAAAATGTCACATGACCAATTTAGAGATCATCATCATCACCAGCTCTCATTTTGCATTATTACAGGAGTAGTGGAAACACTTGGGTGGATTTTCCCTTTGATTCACACAATCCAGTCAGAGCATAACTTCTTAAAATGTTGCTTTTCCTGACAAGAGTGTCAGTCTAGATTTTTCTATAGGTAATAAAATGTTTAACACAAGGTATCATTTTGAGTTGACTAACAAAACATTTTTACTGATTTCTTTCTTGCTTTTATAGAGGAGAAATTCTTTTCTCAAGCCAAATTGTTTGTCCTTTTTCTTTCTTTTTTTTTTTTTTTTTTTTTTAACCGTAGGTCTCAGGTCTTTAGCAGTCTGTTATTTTTGTGCTTATGTTTTGTTTCTGCTTTTTAATACCCCCAGAGTAGCTATTGATACATTTAAAAACAATAGAACAAGTGAATGTACTCAAGAGCTATTTTGATTTGTGTTACTTGATGCTGTTGACTGAGAAAAATGCTGAACTGTACGACTAACACATTTGACATGCCAATCCAGATCCATCTCGCCTCCATGTTTACAGGTTAGCTTAGCTTCAGCTGCTGTGGAGATGATTTTCATGTGACAATCCATTCATGGGACAAGTGAGCTCTCGCAATCATTAAAACAAAATATTTGAAATTTTCATGTTGGAAACAGTTCATGGTAATGAAGCATATTGTGAAAAAATGTCCATCTTAACATTTTAAGTTTTGAAATAACATATCTAGCTAGCTAACAGTCTGCTGTGTCCCTGATCACATACTTCTGTACTAAATACTAAATATTTTGAGTATGCATAGTTCATTAAAACTAGCCAACTCAAAAACATTCAAGAATTGAGTGCCGAACATTGGAAACCCTATGAATGCCATATTGGTGATGTAGCAGATGTTGTACTGTTAGCATGCTAGCACGCTAGCTAACGTCAGCATCCGCTTGCAAGGTAACGTATTATTAGCAATGGCAGCATTTCAGTAAAAAAAACAAAAAAAACAAAAGGCATTCAAGGAAATTGGTGTTTTTTCAAGCCAATAATGTAAGATATGAGTAAAAAAGAAGAAGAAAACAGAGGTGGTTAGACTGTTGTCACTCCCTTTTAGTGCAAAACATCAGTGTTTAATTTGAGACAATACTAACCTGGTGTGATTAAGTGTTGTGTTTTGCATTTAATTGTACTATAATACTATATACTAACAGAATTATGTGATTTCAGACACACAGTAAGATTAAGCTAGCACATGATAGCAAAAAAGCTAGCCCGCTGTTTACTTCCTGAAACATTTTACTTTTCTAAAAAAGTAATCAAAGCCTAGATTAGAAAATAAGATAAATCAGTCTATAAGCTAAATGGAAAGAAAATTTTCATACAGTTTGGTTTTAAGAATTATCTCGATGCTAAATTATTAGCATCAAAGTTTTCATTTAATCGAACTAAAGCAGCTGATTGGTATTGAAAAATCTTCACCTAAGCCTTCTATTTGTAACAGTTCATAAATTTACATTACTATGTCAAAGTAATTTCATGTATCAGGGTTTATAATTTGAATAGCTAAAGCTTGATCTAGGCTAGCTAGTAGCCTTACCACAACCAGAAAGCTAAAACTCTTGTTCTACATGGTGACCAGTATAGAGCACTGTTTTATGTCTTTGTGGTATTAATATCTCAAAAATGTTCCCGATTGTCAGGTTAACATATCTTTAGTGTAAATTTCAAATTGACTTCAGCTAGCCTAAGATCAGCTGACTGTGTGTTTACTACTTAACTAAAAAAAAAAAAAAAAAAAACAGCTTTCTTGTGAGATGGACATTTTTAAGCTCATCTGTGTGCTCACTTTGACAGGACTATCATTGTTTGCTTGTCTGAGTCTGGATGTGACCAATCTTGAGAAAGGTATGATTTTACTAAGTGCTTATACTAGGTGTTGTGGTATTCGAACCCTGGACGGATGTCGTTAGGACGGACTGGTTTTTAACTGTGGTGCTCTGAGATGGGCATTGATGGAGCTGACAAAAAGATGCTTTTATTTGTGGAGGCGAAAGAGACTGTAAAAATTGTGAATAAACTATGAAATCCAATTAAGTGTTTTGAATTTTTCATGTTTGTTTACATGCAAGTGCTTTTTAATGCAGCCAATTCGTGTCCGTCAGAAACAGGACTTTCTTGACTCGGCTTTAAGCTCTTGAAGAGACAGTTTGGACACATTTTTAGCTTTAATACAAATTGAACATGGGTTTTGGTAAAGGAGAAACAAAACATGTGAGGAGTAAAATGCTACAAAAGAGGGCAATTAAAGCCCATTAAATAAGAGTATATGAATATGAACAATGTGCCAACGTATAGAAGTCTTTAATGTGACCTGTGCATGTTACATAAAAATGCAACATGAGGTGTAGTGCTCATGGTGTATCTTCAGACTTTAACACAACACTGCACGTTCTTATGTGGTACTGCCACAGCTGGCCTGAGCCCACTTGGTTGTGTTACTGGTCAGCTATTTTCAATAAGAGATGATTATCATCTTCCATAAGCTCCGTTCTGAGGTTTTCTCAGGCACCAAACATTATGTGAATGAACACCACCAAGCTAACCACATGCCTACTGACTCTGTCTTCTAACTAAGCTTGTATAAGAGACAGATGAGAGCCAAGCAGGTCAAAAACAGAAGCAGTGGTTGAGGCGAAAATCCTTTCACTGTGTTTATTTGCAAATGGTGTCTTGAAACGGTGATTTCCAGGATATAGTACAAACTGCACATTACTGTACAGTATGTATGCTCCATATTTAGCTTGATGGTTGCAGACATACAATAACAAAGCCAGCAGGAGTCCAATGCACTAACAACAAGCATGTTATGTAGAGAAAAGAATTCACAAATTTGAATGCCTGTTACTTTAATAAGCAAAGTTAACAGGTATAGAATAACCAGAGAAAATGGAACATATCTTGCTCACTAAAGAAAAAATATGTAACTCCACCTTAAAACTGTGGATTCCAAATTGATTTGAATGTATGTTTACTTTCAGGGAGGATAATGGTGTCTGCTCCTTTATTAGCATCCTGATCACCTGCTTCAGCACTATGTAACTTTGGCAGCAGACTGAGTTCTCTTGTGAGATGCGCACATGGCTTTGTGACACAAGTTCACACATCAGCATACAGCTTAAAGGGAGTCTGTTAGCCAAGAAAAGAAAAATAGATTATAAACAGATCTTTACTCAAAATTAGGCTGTATCATCAATGTTGTTACTGTTGATACTACTTGGGGAGAAAGAGACGGTAGCCATGATCGTGGTTTAGCTGGAGTGACTACATGCCTGTAAACCAGGCCTATTCAATTAGCGGCCCGTGGGCCACATGTGGCCTGGAACCATCCTCAAAGTGGACCAGCCTGTGTTCAAGCCAGGGATGCAGAGCGCATCCTGTTTTGCAAGTTTTCATAAATTCCCACAGTATTTCAGACCGTGAGTGCAACACTCCGCGTAGCCTAGCAACAGTCTACCTACAATGCACTGCGTTGTTTTGAAGCATGGCACGCTGACTGATGTAGTATGTAACATATTGAGTATGAAAAATGTCCTTTACAACTGTAGCTACAACTGCAAATTTAGTTTTTATGTACTTTAGGATATACCTGGGAAAGATGTGACCAAATGATTATATTCAGAATTTCATTTCATTTTTTCATTCTATTTATTTTATTTTTATTCAAGTGAAAAAAACATTTCTACTACCTCAGGTTATGTTCAAATACAGCTCTGTTGTGTTTTTATGCACTTTTTGATGTGCTTTTGTCATGTTGCCAAATTTAAAAGGGAGACTGAATAAAAAGCGCATATTTTTCATCAAATTGATCTAAATTTATATCTGTATTGGTTTGAAATTTGACACTACAAGCTGCTTACTGGGTGCCAAACATATCTGGCCCGGTTGATTAGTGTCAACACAGCTATATTGGCAGTTTTATCAGAACTGGACATTTCTTTATCAAAAGAAGAGCAAAGAAACCAAACTTTTCTTGGTGGAAAAGATGTGTCTGCTCTTCTCACGACAGGCCTTGGCGAGAATTTGATTTACTAACTGGCTCCACTGATAGTGAACAATGATAACAGCTGCCTGTCAAGCATGGTGGAGTAAGTGGAGCCATTCAGCTATGGACTATAGACATCATGGCAACAGTAAAATCCAAATGTAAGCAGTTGCTGAACAGACTTTAGGTGCTTGGAGAGTTATAATTGCACAAAATCTGCTAATATTACTGTACCTTGTCAGTCCACATGGTTCTTTCGCTACTCACAGTCTTTGCAGGGTTTGCCACCCTCTGTCAACAAACACATGAAGGAGATGGTGTTCACACAATGTGTGTTTTAGGAAAGTACACTAAGAGACTGTCAGTGAGCCAGAGCACACCCAGTGGAATTCTACCTGATGTTGCTTAAACTATGTTGGAATATTACTGGATATATAGCTATTTATTTCTAAATCTGTTGTAACACTTTATGATATATACACACTTTTAGCAATAATAAAGGATCAGTAAATACTTGACCCATCATCTATACAGCTTATTGAATCTTTATGTCATTTATTAACTTAGCTCAACACTTTATTAATTCAGTAACGCATCTGGCACATTTATTCAAACTAAGTTATCTTGTTATTTACAAAATGGCTGTTCACAAATATACCACATGTTAAATACCACCAAAAAGTTTGATTCTCAGGAATCTGACCATGTTAACCATTCCAGGATAAAACCATCACAGCAGCTCACCATTAGAAGCTCTCCTGATTATAATATTCTATCACAAACTGTCCTGCTGCATCAGAAAGAGTCCCCACATTCTAAATCCAGTCAAACATTTAGACAGAGAACGTGATTATATCCACAAAGATATATCCAACATGTCATTCCCGACTCTGATTTCCCACTCCATTCACTATCCTCTCTAATAAAGGCATAAAAACCCCAAAATAAATCCTTGAAACAAAACAGTGTTTCCAAATCATTTTAATTATTTGGGCTTCACATTTTCTCAGCTTTGGTGCTAATGGTGCTTCAGGATGTTTTTGAATTAATGATTTTATAATAGTTTATTTATGAATCTGCTTAATACTTTGGCTTCACAAATTCTCAGCTTTAATCCCTTAAATGCCTTCTTCTAATGCAATAAATTTTTTAATCGCTACTTCATTGTTTATTGAAGGATTTATTTCTTTCCTTACTAGCATTTGTATTTAATAAGAATACAGAGAAATCCACAATGTACAAAGGAATGTGGAAAAACAAGCAACAAACACAACATAAAAGCAAAAAATTATAGCCTTTTTGGACAGGTTAGTCTGGTCCAAAATGCAATTTGGTATGCAAATTAAGGCTGCAGAAATGTGAGACTGAAATTAGGAAATATGCCAAGCAGATGAGCGTCATATGAATAAAATAAAGAGCAACCACAGTGTACAAAGGATTTTACACAATAAGGTGACAAATGCAACATAAAAACAGACATGACAGTCTTTTTGAGAGGGTTAATGGAGGTCCAAACAGTGTTTTGATGTGAAAATTAAGGCTACAAAGTTGTGAGACTTAAAATAAATGTATTTCCTTACATCATAAGTGAATGTAATCTTTGTCTTCCAGGCAGCATATATTTGGAAGATACTGAGAAGAGTATCACACACACGATTGGACACCATATTCTGCATTTAAACAGCTTGCAACTTACATCAGACAAAGTGTGCTGCAATCTCGAGGGAACACAAGCACCGAGGGGATGGAGGGGGAAATGCTTTAATAAGAAACTCAGCTAGTCTTGTTTAAGCAAAAGATGAGAGTGCAGCTTAAGGAATTACTTGTGTTTAATATACTACATTGACTTAGAACACCCTACAATTCTTTTCACCCAGTTTAGAAAAGCTAAATTTGTTCCAGATACAATGACCACTCACAGTGGTACCTTTTCTCCAAAGGAGCCTCTCTATAAGACCACTTTAGACATTTTCTACCCTGCCCAGCTCTATATTTAGCCTTGTTGACAGCTCTAGCCCTGTCTTGGTCTTATACAGCAATTTCTTGTACTTTTCCTAAACTTGGTGAGCCATGTGTGACTGACTTCTACTCACGTTTCCTTGTGGTTGGGAGGTCTAATTGTGTTTATGTTTGGAGGAAAATGATAGGCTTCACTGCGTCATCCTGAGCACTAACTGCGTTTTAAAACAAGCAACAACTTGAAGCCTGCTGGAGACATGAGTTTACATGGGCATATATTTGCAGACATACTTGTTTTTAATTGGGATGCCATCAGGAAACAGGGAAATGACAGAAAACTATGATGTTTGTATGAGTACAAAAACCCTCAGGCAACACAAATATGCATTGGATTTTTTGCTTTAAATTGCTCTGTAAGATGCCAATTGTCATAATTGAGTTACTGAGGAATTTCTAAATATGTGACGGTTTGTGCTCGTATGATATAACACTAGGAGAAACGTGAGCCCCATGACTTTCTCCACACGTCTACTCTCCTCCTCCCTTAGTAGTTTTGTTTAGTCTCAATGCTTTTTTTGTAATCTGAATTCCATCGTTGTGGGGTTGGCAAATAAATAGCCGGAGGGACTCTCGGCTTGAGCATTTCTACTCTCCTCCTCTCACCATCAGCGTCCTTCTGACACCATGTGCACCAAAGCCGGCCCTCTGCTGCTGCTGCTCCTCGCCTGCTGTGCTTGGTCAGCAGAGTCTCAGAGTACCGGCAGGAGGCAAAGCATCTGGGATAATCCCATCAAATTCAGCACCAAGAGCAAGGACTTGTGCACCATGATTGTCACCGGTCAAGGGGATTACACCAAGCTGAGGGTGTCCTGCCAGAGCAACAAGCGATCCTACTGGTGCGAATACCTGGGCAGGCCTTACACCTGCCGCTCCTACAACAAAAACCCTTATCACTACTTCCTCCAGATGATGTGGGGCCTCAGGAAGCTCCAGAATGCTTGTATGGCGCCGAAGCAGATCAAGCCTCACATGTGCAGAAAGGCAACAAACGAGTCTCACATGGTCTTCTCGTCTGCTTCCTTCTCCCGTCCAGAGGCTTCGACAAGGACAGGAGTGAGACCACCAGTGGCAGCACAGCCTGCAAGATCTCAACCTCGCCCTGCACCTACAAGGCCCAGTTTGACTAGGCATCCTGCTATTCCAAGATACCCTGTAAGAGTGCAGACCCAACGCAGAACAAGTCCAGAACCTACTGCTCCAGCAGTGGAAAGCAATGCGAAGAGGATTGCTCAGATGTACTGCTGGAGGTCCCTTCGTGGCGTCTGCTCCTACATCATTGGTTTGTTTAGGAATTAAGAAAGGTGAGAGTCAGTGAAGGGTCTCTTTTTTAACAAACAGCTTCAAGTTTGTTGTTTCATGGCTAATTTAAGTATTCTGTAGCAGAACAAGTGTTTTCAAATCAATCTGCCTGCAGCATTCATTTGTAAAACTCTAACTTTCAGTCTTTTCTTCCCTTAAAATGTATTAGAAATGCACATAATTTACAAGTGTATATGCATTCTCCTCACAGATTTACAATTCCAATGAAGATTACTTCTGGATGTCTGATTAAAGCAGACCTTGGAGGGAAAAACAAGACCAGACAGTAGAAGAGCTGTAGCGCTCTCTTCAGGCGAAAGGATAGTACTGCTGTCCATCCAAACAAACCTCTCTCACTACATGCATTATCTTCCTCAGAGAACCAGGCTGCTCTGGCATATTTTGTCATAAAGTGTGCAAAAATGTTTTGCATTATGTTTTACATAGGAAGCAATGACTATCATGTATGAATGGTTCTTCTTTAATGTGTGAGACAGTTTCTACAGCTGCAGAAAACTTTACAGGATAAGACAGACCAATCATCTGTGTCACTTTTATGTATGTTTGTATGTGTATTTTAAGCTTGTTCTCTTGTATATTACTTGTATTATTTTATATTCTGTCAACTCTTACATATTTTGTTTGTTTTGGTCTGAAAAGGTGATGATTTCTGTTCTGACATATTTGACCGAATTGTTCTAAGAATGTGAAAATTACTTAAATGAATAAACATCTTTCTTACTTGTTTACATTGCTCTGCCTGATACTATTGGACCTCCCTGCCAAGCAAAAATCAACCAAAAGATCCTAAAAATTGCCATCTATGATTATATTTTATAACAAATGAGAGGTTTTATTGAAAGAGACTGCTGCTCGGTACCATTATGTCTCATAAAAATCATCATTATTATCAGTCTGTTGTAAAACCACTTGCTATATCACATTCCACCTCTAAGTGTCACTGTTGCTTAATTTGACAGACCTCAAAGCTCAGTCAGTGGTTTTTACCTGTAGGGAAATGTGGCTCCTTTGCAAGATGTTTCAAGTCATTTAATCACTGGCATGCTGCACAGACAGATGGTTCAGTGGATGTTTTAAAAAGAGCCAAACGTTTTGTTTGTGTTTTACTAATCATCTAAAAGTTAAGTTGGCAGGAAGGAGGTAGAGTTTCTTGATAAGCAGTACAAGCTAGAACAGATAACTTTTAGTTCTGATATCTTAGCATGCACCTGTAAAGTGCAAGCAATAAATTAAAGACAATTACATCAAGTCTCTGGACATTTAAAATTGTTGAATCTCAATAAGGAAGAAAGGGAATAAATGCACAAATCATCAAATATATATGTATTTGAAAAGTCATGAAAAGCTTTCTGTGTCATTCTTTGGACTTATTTGTTCTTGTTTTAATAAATAAATTTGGCCTAGTTTAGATAAAACTGCCACTGTGGCTACATCCGAGCTAATAGCTCCACCAGCAACCATCATGCATGCCAGCTCACAGTACAACTGAGCCCAGTCCATAACTAATGAAAACCAATGCCGAAGTGCAGAAGAGGAAAAATATTTTTTCCACAATGACAAGCTGTCACTACATAAAGCTATATCCGAGCTAATCGCTACACAGAGGGCAACCATCATTACCAGCTTCCCCTACGACCAAACCCTACCTGTAGCCACCTCGTTCTTCTCGTGTGACACTGATTGGTCAGGTTTGTTTTCAGTCCTGGCGGTTGTTATAGATTGAAGCTTTGCAAGATGGAATTGCCTGATGAGCAGGCAGATTTGGCTCATCCCCTGAAAAACCAAGAAAATAAGCCCTACCCAGTTATGATTTACTGATGACATCAATGCATGTGTGATGGATCAGTAGCGTTGGTGCTCACATTCTGGCTGACAGTTACCTAGTTTTGGAGCTGAAAAGTGTATAAATCTATAATAAGGTTCTGATGCTCAAATTACATATTCATGCCACTTTTTAACTCCTTTTCATCAGTGTTTTTGACAGTTTATGCCTTATTTTTTCACTTTTAACCCAATTTTTGCAGCTTTTAACTGCTTTTCACCATTTTGCTGCCCATTTTTGCCTTCATTAACCCATTGCTGCAGCATCTTAATTTTTGGCTCTTTTAACCCACTTTTTAATCTTTAAACCATGTTTCACCACCCATTTTTTTTAACCAGTTTTCACTTATTTTTCTTTTTGCAATTATTTTGTTGTTTTTCCTCAAAATTATTTCAGTTCCTTTTACTTTAGTCTCTGGCACACTGATGTTTATGCAGATCATGGCTTAGCTATGAATTCTGACTTTACTTTCCAAATGTTTTGGTAAATGTACCCTTTATAATTGACCAGGATTTTCCTGACCTCCATGGGCCCCAATTTGGTTGGGCCCCAGAAAGCTCCCCCATTTATCCCCCCTTGCTGAAGACAGATATGGAAGCTAGCCAGTGCATCTGCTTTGCAAGGCTGGCTACCATTTATATTAATGTCTCAATTCAGCCATTAAAAAAAGCATGCCAATCAATTCTTGTCAAAATGTTTGTTTACAGAATAAACACAGCAGCGCCATTTAGAAACTAAACTGAAGTACAATACACTCAAGCAAAAGCTCGCATAATGTGTATGATGTCAGAAGTTGCTGCAGACCGATAACAAATGAACCACAGCCCACAGTTGGTCCACAGGCCATAGTTTGAACACCACTGTCCTAGGGGCTACCTGCTCTTTGGCTTACTGGTATGAACTGAATGAACTGTGTAAGCCCTCCAATCAGTCCAATCATGCAGCATGTGTGTGGGTGTGTGGAGGGGAGGGCGCTGATCCTGCAGCAGCAAACTGTAGCTGCAGGTGAAGGCAACCCTCGGCTGTCAGGTGTCAGGACTTCACACCAGAGATTCCTCTGTGGCTGCAGGTAAGGTAATTCATCAGTATTTAGTCTGATGGTGTCTGATTATCTAACTTTGGCAGTAACAGTGCACACATGTATTAGTGTTAGGGTGTTTGATGGCTGCTTCTTCAATTCTTTTTTAATAATTTTTTTTCAGTGTTTTGATAATATTTCTACAGAGTAAAATCTCTTTTATGGTGCAATCTAATAAAACGCCTCATTGTTTTCCTGTTCATATCCTCATTAAGCTCTGAAACAGCTGCTGTACCTCAGAATTCTGAGTCTTTTCTATTTTCTATGCTCTCAGTATTTTCACTTTTTTCAGTTTCTTTTATCCAAGGCTCTTTTAAATAAAGGATTATATCTCTCTTTGACACTGCTTTTTATGTTTTTGTTCAACTTTTAATTCCACTGCATGCTGTGATTAATTCCTTTTAGCTTATTCATATCATCTCTTTTGTTTTATTCTTTTAATTTCCAACTCATACGTGAATTTTTTGTACTTCCTCCTGTCTTATTCATAATCCCTTTATGTCCCCTGCAAATTGTCTTGAAATGTCACAGTCTTCAGCTTTGATACACTCTCATTGTTTCTGCAGGAAAAACAGTAGTTTCCTCTAAAATGTGGGTCTAATAAGGGATTATATGGACTCTTTTAAAGAAGGCAAATGAAAGGGATTTGAGGTTTGTTTTCTAAATCTGTATTTATCCTCTTACAGGTTTTTTTCTGCCAGTTTCATGGCTCTACTAACAAATGTCGCCATCCTGCTGGTGCTGGCTTGTTTCTCCCACCAGCTTGTGCTGAGCAGCTGTCAGAAGAGTCAAGGACGGAGGGGGAGAGGGGTGGACAGGGGACAGAACAAAGACAGGATAGGGCTAAGGGTGAGCCGGCAGCCCAAATCCATCTCCACACAGCCCATTAAAGGCAAAGTGGTCACTAAGGACAAGTCAGAGTGCACCTGGGCAGCAACAGGTGAGGACGTCTTCATCCTTGGTGTCTCCTGCAAGAAGGGAGGGAGGAGCTCCAGCTGTGAGTATGTCTCCAG
Source organism: Cheilinus undulatus (assembly GCF_018320785.1). Lineage (NCBI taxonomy): Eukaryota > Metazoa > Chordata > Actinopteri > Labriformes > Labridae > Cheilinus > Cheilinus undulatus. The sequence continues at coordinate 40,733,738 of NC_054874.1, forward strand.
GCCGACTCTTTGCCCCCAGTATGTTTCAAACCCCAAACTATACTGGAAGCAAATCACCCGGGCTCTGAAGAAGCAGAAGACTTTGTGCCAGGACGGCGCCGCTTTGGTCAGGGCGGGGATGTGCAGAAAAGCTGACAGAGAGGCTCATTTCAGACTAAACACACAGACACAAACTGATCCACCTCCCTCCCCACAGCCTTCACCCGGGGCTGTCAAATCCTGTCAGTCTGAGAACATGAAGCTGGCAGAGGAATACTGCAACAAGTCGTGGCTGAGTGTTTGCACCTTCTTTTTTACGATGGTGCAGGATTATGACTGCTGAGACAGTGAAAAGAGAAGAACTAGCATTAAGTTGTCTCTCCCTGCAGTCGCATCAATGTTTGTCTGAATGAAAAGTCTTTGCTAGCTATTCTACAAAAAATGTATCTATTTTTAAAAACTTTTGTAGATTGCATGCTTCTTAAGTACTTCTTCACATTGTTGAGAGTTTCTAATAAACACACCTGTTATCCAACTCAAATGTTGCTTTCAATTTGCAGGTTAATGGAGAATGTGCTGCAGTTACTTGGCAGAGACAATCACACTGACTTTATTACACACTTATCATGAAGCCAAAAGCAACTTTTCTTTTATTTCAAAGACAATTCCATGAATGCCAAAGCCTTTTCTATCTTCTCTAAAGCTGGTACACAGTCCTGCTGAGGGCTTTTTTCTTGGAGATCAGGGGTGTGAACATGCTGGGTATTGACACAGTAATATGACCAGGAGGACTTGTGACTTCTGGAGACCTTGGCTTGCATACTTTGGCACTGACAGGACTCTGAAAACACAATCTCTGTGTGAAAACTTGTTTAACATCACACGCTCAACTCGCAAAGCCAAAGTGCAGCAGGGTCTTGCTCATTTACAAATAGTTTGTCTTTTGTAACAGGATCATTTCATTATTTTATATTATTTCAGCATCAGGACATAAGTGATGTGTTGTTTGTGAACGAGCATTAAGGACTCATGCTTGATGGTGTGACATTGTTTTATATAAGGGGTGCCATACAGTCCAGCCAGTGATCAGATTTCCTCTGATCTATAAGTGTTTTGAAGAGACAATATATTTCCAAAATAATTACATGATATTTGCAAAATTTTGATAACAAAGTAAAACCTCATTAGACTGTGTAACAAACATTGGCTCCTAAGCCAGATACACTCTGTGCAATTTTGGGTTGTTCCAGGTGACAGATGAGCAATCGTGGTGATATCTTTGGTCGTGGCTCTAAAACGGTCGTCCTATGTCACACTGTGAGATAGGTAAGCAGACAGCTGTTATCATAGTCTTGCAACCAAAGATAGCCTGGGATATAATTCTGCCAGTGTCTGAAATTTAGGGTGACCATTTCACCGCGTGACAGCTGCTATACGACCTACGTTGACTAACCAACCAAATAGAAATGACGTAGCAACAAACATGACACTGGCGCCTACAAACAAGTTAGCATTAGAATCAAGACAATACCAAAAAGCAGAAGTTTGTGGGATTCCAACAAAGAGGAAAAATCTTGATGTCAGATGTTTTTATAAGCATATGAATGCTAGAATTACAGCAACTTTGCTGCTGCTTTGCTTCATTATTTACCAGGGCAATGACTGCTTAGATAGGTGACGTTTATTCATTGCATATTGGCAAACGCCTGCGATTCAGTGTAGTTTAGAGGGAGTTGTCATCGTACAGTCTGCACACATCAAACTTGATTATGTAAGAGATTCATCTTGCACAGTGCATGCCAGAAACTTAAAAAATTGCTAAAAACCCACAGTCTGTCAGAGTTTTTCCAACGTTATTTTCAAATTTTTACTTTCCTCTTGACAATTCTATTTTTTCTTGTCATTAAGACTTTAATCTTTTTTTTTTTTTTTTTTAAGGTTTATTTTTGGGCATTTTGTGCCTTTATTTGATAGAGGAGAGGACAGTGGATAGAGTTGGAAACAGGGAAGAGAGCGGGGAGAGACATGCGGTGAAGGGCCTCAGGCTGGATTCTAGCCCGGGCCGACCGCGTACATGGGGCGCACACCTTATCCATTCTGCCACCTGCACCCCATTAAGACTTTAATCTTAGAGTGCACAGTATTATTTTTTCCTTCACTCCACAAACTGATCCTCTTCTTTATAGTTTTGTTGTTTAAAATGCAAGGATCTACTTTTGTATGTGAAGGGAGTATAAACAAGCCTTTACCTATTCACTCCCATCCACATATTAATAGCAAAGATGCTATATAAAGTGTCCAACAGTATTAATAAATCCCTTTCATACACGTTCACATGCTGTTGATGCAGCAGTTTGGGTCTCAGTGTCTTTCTCCTCAACATGTGACTGTAGGAGCTGTGAGTCAAACTCCTGAACTTCCATTTCCAGCTTAAGGCAACCAACTCTGACACTCAGTGGTTCAAGGTATTAAAGATGTACGAAAACAACATGCCATGAATTTTTCTGTTTAATCTGAGGACTCTCTTTTGGTTTTCTGTATGAACTAGATACAGAAAAGCATTTAAGGTAAGACTCACTTGTACCTTGAGTACACAGCATGTCAATTACGCAGCGAGGGGGGCTTTAAAAAACAGTAACAGAAGATGCTGTTCAGGGTAGAAGGGAAATTATGAGTGATTCCCTTCAAAACCCCAAAGGCTAAAATGAACTTCAGCACGCAAAACGGACCATAGTGGATAGCTGCCGTTTTAGTGACTTAGAGGCCCCAGTCAAAGGCAAATATGAGGTCCCTACTGGGCTAAAAGTAATCCCAAATATGAAATATAAATACCCTGCAGTACCTTATCAGCACTTAGAGAAGCATCATCACCTACTGAATTGTAATGTTTTAACATGCTTCTTGTCCAGGTGTCACTTGTGATATTGCATTCAATTCAATTCAACTCAACTTTATTTATATAGCACATTTCATACAAACGTAGACCCAATGTGCTTTACACAAGATAAAAACAAACAGTAAAAGCAATAAAAACTTGAACAACCCACCCCCACACCCCCCACACACACATAAACACAAAATACACATATACAATACAGCTTATGTTGTTCTTTCTTTCAGCATATCTAAAAATGCAAAAATACTGCAGGTCTAACAGTTAAAGGCAGGAGAGAAAAGAAGAGTTTTTAGAGCACTCTTAAAAGAGCTTAAAGTGTCTACAGCTCTCAGGTCAGCCGGCAGCTTGTTCTATAGGACAGCACCGTAATAACTAAATGCTCCTTCACCAGATTTACCTCTAACTTGTGGTACATTAAGGAGGCCCATATCTGAAGATCTGAGTGATCTGATGGGATTATAGCCTGTGAGCAGGTCAGAAAGGTATTGAGGTGCCATACAATTCAAAGATTTGTAAACAAGAAGCAGAACTTTATAGTCAATCCTGTATCGGACTGGAAGCCAGTGAAGATTTTTCAGAATTGGTGTGATGTGTTCCATTTTCTTTGTTCTTGTTAACACTCGAGCTGCACTATTTTGGATGAGTTGGAGTTGGTTTATGGTCTTTTTAGGGAGTCCAGTATAGAGGGCGTTACAGTAATCAAGTCTGTTGGATATGAATGCGTGAACCAGTTTTTCAGAATCAGATTGAGACATGAATGACCTGAGTTTATAAATTTTTTTTAAGTGGTGAAAGGCTGTTTTGGTGATGGAGGTTATATGATCTTGGAAGTTTAGATTATTATCAATTATAACACAGAGGTTTCTGACATGCTCACTGGGTTTAAACAGAAGTGTAGATGAAATGGAAGGGAGTTCTTGTCTTTGTTTTTGTGGACCTACAATCAGGATTTCTGTTTTGTCTTTGTTGAGTTTGAGAAAGTTCTGTGACATCCAGTGGTTTATTTCATCAATGCAATTAACCAGATTATTAATGGGAGTGGGATTATCAGGAGACAATGAGACATATAGTTGAGTGTCATCAGCATATGAGTGGTAAGAGATATTGTGTTTTTGGATTATGGGACCAAGAGGAAGCATGTAAAGACTGATTAAAAGTAGGCCTAGGACGGAACCCTGTGGCACCCCACAATCCAGACTGAGATTTGCTGATGAGGATTGCCAAGTGATACTGAAAATGTTCTGTCTTGTAGATATGATTTGAACCACTGAATGACTGATCCTGAGAGGCCTATGTAGTTTTCTAGTCTGTGTAGTAGTATGCTATGGTCAACTGTTTTAAAGGTGGAGTTTAAATCTAATAACACTAAGATGGAGAGTTTGTTTGAATCGTTGTTGAGTTTTAGATCGTTGATAACCTTGACCAGTGCTGTCAGTGCATGTCATTTTACCACACAATAATCCACCAATTCACTGTTCCAGTATATGTAGGTATCTATGTTACTATCATTTGATGATATGAAGACATTTTAGGGTCTTTTTGGAGGGCTCAGACCTTCCTGTTTAAGTAAGGTGCTCCCCCATGACCTTTTGGGGGTAATCAAAGACTAATTTGGCATTTTGTTCACTCTCATGTACACTAGAAATGCACACCTCAAACTTTTAAAGTAGTTTTGGACCCAATTCTTGTATTTGAGTCACACCTATAATGAATATATCTTGAGGCACTTGGAGCATGAGGCTCCAGGTTACTGCCAACCTTTACCTCAGGCTAAAACTGCCTATGGCAAGACATGTTGCAATACAGCTATAATAATTAAGAATTTCTCTGCCTTTGAAAGTTTGGGAAACAAGGCATCAACTAAGAATGTATTCAGAAACAATGCTCATCTTATCCTGTAAATTCTCCAAAGCTAAACAGCTGCTATTAAAGTCCATTTTTGAACATATATTTTAATTTGTCTTGCTCCTGAGGTTAACAGGACTTATAGTTGATAGTGTGATGGACTATCATGTTGAGATGTCTCTGAAGCATTAGAGCAAACAGCATGTGTCAGCTCCAACACTCAGCAGTCTTTCAGAGAAGTTTATGTAAGAAGCCGACACAAGTTTCTCCACCCACAGCAGCTCCGACCCTCAGAGCGCTGCAGCCTGAGGCCACGCTGTGATTTCAGAAAGGGGAACATCTCATTTTCCTTCATGATTTCAGCTCCATCTCCTGCTGGATCATAATGTATCACCATAGCTAAAATCCATCAAGTTCTGACTCTCAGCAGGTTGTACTCTGGGCCATGTAGGCAATCCTTTCACGGCAGACGAGGCAGGCGGAAGTAATGTGGCTGCAGCAAAAAAATCCTAAATTACAGGGCAGGCATAAAGTCACTGCAGGAATGCTGTGAATATAGAAGTACATTCAGGGAAGAGTTTTTCCTTTGAGCATCATTTTACACACCATCTGCTGAAACATAAGACTGAATCCTGCAGGACAGTTTGTGACATGTGAAGCAGGGATTTGCTTGAAGAAAACACTTAAAAGCACATCTGTTTGTGGATTATTTTGATTAAAACCTAAAGACAAATGTACTTTCAATGCCACAAACCACCAGTTAAGAGAATAATGACTGTGTTTTCCGAGGTGTTTAATAATTTTCTTCATTTGACCTTATTTGTGAACAGTACTGTTCTGTTCTTTTAGCCACACACATTTCAGCAAACACCTTAATGACCCAAAACTGCTCCATGTTGCTCCCTCTGAATGGTACAAGTCCAGTGAAAGGGTATAAAATGAACTGCTGTTCAACATTATATCGACACTGACTGTATGCATTGCAGTGAGAGGAGTATAAGGGGTCAGCCATGCATTATGCTGCTGTAGCCCACATTGAATAGCAGCATCCAGAAGAGAATCAATGCGGTATTTTGTTTGTTGCACAGTGATTTATCAAACTAATGGCTTTCAGGAAGCAGAGGGCATCTCCGGCCTTGCATTCAGCTCAATTAAAAACACAGTCTAAATAGAGTTTAAAGATATGAAGTGGGAACAGCATTAACTAAAAATGCTAAAAATGACCGAAAAATAGTGTTTACATCCTTTAATGGATCTTATATAATGGGCCCCTTCAATGTTTTCTTTTTTTCAGTCTACATCATTCTGACATCATTTCACATGCAAAAGACGTAATTTCTGATTTTGCACATAAAGTAGGTAACTCTTATCCTAATCTGTTTCATTCCTTCAGTCTGCATAGCTGACTTGGGGGTGGCAACTTGCAAATTTCGTAATTGAAATTTTACCATTTCATTAAAAATATAAGGTCATTTTGAAATTGATGGCAGCAGCACAAATCAATAAAGTAGGGACAGGGACATGTCTACTCTGTCTTGTGTGTGTATACATAGTATAGGTAACTAAAAAAGCACTCGGAGAGCACAGACCTCTGCCATTAGCCCTATCTCCCAATAGTACAAAATCCTTTAAAAAATTCCTGGATCCAGACGGTGATCGGGATCACTCCCAAAATCTAATCAGTCTTCCTGAACTTCCTTGTGCCATTTCTGACATTTCCTGAAAATTTCATCAAAATCTGTCCATAACTTTTTGAGTTATGTTGCTAACAAACAAACTAACTAACAAACCCTGCTGATCACATGACCTCCTTGGCAGAGGTAAATATATATTTATATATACTGTATAGACACACACATAGGGTGCTAAGGAGTCGTCACAGAGCTCAATGTGCCACAAACTGGAGCTAGAGATGGGGGAAGGGGGGCCCAGAGTCGAGCTGGACACATGTTGATGCCCAAGTGGGCCACTCAACAGCCAAGGTCAAGCTTGACAGCATTTTTCTCTGTGCCTCTTCATTCCAGGTGAGATGCCAGTAGACCTTGGGGTGGGGGGGCGTTCAGGTCCTTGTGGCCTTGTGACATCCCCAGCGTAACTAGAGGCTCATGGCAACCCTACCACTGCACCCAGACGATACTCTAAGCTGTGCTCACTCACCCCATCCGCCCACATTATTTTCCCATGTCTCCACTAAAATGCAAAGACAATCAATCTTTATTTGTACAGCACTTTTCATACAAAACAATGTAGTACAAAGTGCTTTACACACAAACAAAATAAGATAGAAAAAATACATGACTCCACCCTACCCCATCCCCCCCTACCCAGCCCTTTCCCCACCCCATCTCTGTCCCCTCTTCCCCACCCCGTAATCCAAACACAATATTGGCAAGTACATCATAAGGCACTTTGAGTAGTCAGACGACTAGAAAAGCACTATACAAGCTCGAATCTATTAACCGAGTCCATTTTATCTCATGAGTGATGGATTCAGTAAGAGTATGAACTCACCTACTGAGGAAACGCCATCTTAAAATTCAAAACGGTCTGGATTGTGTCGATCCTCCTTTCAGCCCGCTGGTGCTCTCAGGTGGGCATACTCGCCATTACAGGCCTTACTTCAGCCTCATTTTTAGGCCTAAACCATGCCTGAAAGCTCTGCATAGAATATATATACTGTGTATACATATGTTCCTCTGTGACAGATTTTGACTCTTGATATTTTAGAATAACAATGTGACTGAAGTAAAAACAGATCTGCCTATACTATGTATGAAGACAGCCAGGTCTCCTATACAATGTTATACACTATAAAAGCCGCAGCAGGCAAAAACCTCACAGCTGATGTTAAACTTCAGTTTAGATGTGAATTTAAAAAGTTTTACTCCTGGCTTTCCATACACTGCTTGCTTCTAAACTTGTAGTTTCCATCACAACCCTCCTTGAATGCTAGCACTTACTGTACTTTATTATGTGTTGATTTTCCTGTTTTGGATTAAAGGCTTTAACAAGAAACATTCTGAATATTAATACAGCGAAACACCCAAATATCTTATGTAAATGTACAGAGGAGTAATGTAATGACTTCCAAAGAGGAGAATTAATTCAAACTCCCTCTAATTTTTGGTCCAGCTTGTGTGTGAGATCGTGCAATACTGACTCATATGCAATATTTAATTGGTTGAATTGCTGTGAACTAGTGCGTGCTATTTTGGCAGTTTCTGGACTTTTTTGGGCTCCAGATCTCTTCATAACCTATTTACTGACCGAGCCAAGAATCTTTCCAGAGTGGACTTACCGGTGGCCTGACTGGCTTTGGCTCCTAATTGGCTGAGAGATGTGGGCCTTGGTTGGACTGAAAGCAGGGAGATTTCCCACAGTGTGTATGTGTGGTGTGTAAAACAAGGCTTACATGCTCCTATTAAAGCTTTTGTAAGTGTGCAAATGGGTGTTTGCTTTATAAAGAGCTTTAATGGAGTTACAGAGAACTAAAGGGATTTAATGAAAGCTGACAAAAATGACATTGTTTCCCTGAAATCAGACGGATGAGTGGTGCAGCCGAGAAATCGGCATCCACATGGGCTCTGACTGTAACATATATTTTGGTAAGGGAGTTACATAACCATGCTACACTGCAGAGAGATAATAAGTCCTCCTCATCATTATTTATTTGAGAATGAATAATGACAGCGGAGGCTGGTTTCCATCTTCCTGCTGTAGAAATGAGCATCCAGGAAGGAGAGCAGCTGATTTATGAGCATATGAACACTGTGTCATTCTTACTTATTAAAAACTATGTCCACAACCCAAACTGGAGACTTACTGTAGGGATACTAGACAAAAGCACAGCTGGATTTTTGCCATTATTGGAACAAATGAAAAGAAAATTACATGTACTGCCTGATTTTATCAGTTTTGCTGTAGACTTCTCATCTACAAAGAGTTTTCTTGTTTAAATGTTTTTGTAATCTTTTGGCATTGAATTAAAGAGTACTGGACCTTCTGTAGGTCTCAGTAACACTCCCCTCTAACTGGACTCGGTCTGGATTAACTTTCTTAGTCAAGAATTACTGAAATGCTTCCAACAATGCATCAGCATTAAAACAGGAAAGCGTCGACTCAGCAGGTTTACCTCCTTGAAATTAAAAGGCTGCTATCAACAGAAAACAGCAGTCAATAGCACCTTTTACTTTCATGTGAAGTTGGAGAAAGCCCATATAAATAAACCTGTCCAATTCTCTCCCATTATTTTGATTTATTCTATCCTATTTTAGTGTGTTTCTCTTCAGTTTATCCAGAAATGTCATTGGAAGGCTTTTGGCTATTTTGGTTTTAATAGGACAGTTATACAGTACACAGACAGGAGAGATAGGAGACAGATAGTGTGTGGAGGTGGGTGGTGTGGGGTTATACAGCAAAGGCTCAGGGCTTGAATGCCAAATGCAGAAAATGTCTGCTTATCAGCAACTTCCAGGGTTCAACAATGAGGCTGGTGTGCAAATTCTTTCGTTCTTTGAGTTGCAACCTGAGGATGGCTGAAAAGCTGTGGTAGTCCCACAGGTGTGGTGGTATAAGTGGGCCTTATGGGTCTGGACTGGGCCACCTGTGTAACTGTCGCTGAAGGGTTAGTAGTTGTTGGTCACAGGCAAAGACCAATATAAGGCCGTTCTCCATTTGGCTAAAAGCAATCATACGCTGACAATAGAAAGTACTCACCCTCTTAGATGTTTCAGCTTTTTATTGATTTTCTAAATAAATCTTTATCAATATATATATATATATATATATATATTATTTTTTTTTTTTTTCTTTTTACAAAAAGCCTCTTTAATGTCAAAGTGAAAACAGATTTCTACAAAGTAAAGTCAATTAAGCAAAATGATATAATGTAAAATAAGAGATTGCATAAATACCCCTTTAAAGTGACTGACCTAATTCTGAAGGGATTTAGTCAATTGGTGCTAGTAGTCTCACAATCAGTGACTGTAGTATTAAGAAGCCTGTGTCTGGAAAGTCCAGTCACTGGTTAATTAGTATTCCTGGCAACCATTACACCATAGAGACAAAAGAACACTCCAAGAAACTCACAATATAAGTCAGGGGATGGATACAAAACATTTCCAGGGCACTGAATGTCCCTCAGAGTTCAGTTAAAGCCATCATCAAGAAATGGGAGTAATATGGCACATGTGTGAATCTGCCTAGATCATGCCATTAACACAAAGTGATAGACCGTGCAAGAAGGAGACTTGTGAGTGAGGCCACCGAGACACCTAGGACTACTCTGAAGGAGTTATAAGCTTCAGCAGCTGTGCAACCCAGCTCACCATATTTAAGTATTTAAGCATGTCTCTTGTCCGTGTATAAGTGATAAAAATTAAAGAATATGTGTCCATTATTAATGCAATGTTTTTTCACATGCCACAGAGGATACCTCTTTATTCATTGCATGTTACTTTACCACACAGTAATCCATAGGGTCATTGTTTCAGTATGTCTATAGGGATCTATAATTTGCCTGATTTTTTGACTTCTGGGCTTTAAAGAGGACCTTAACCATGCTGTTGGGGTCAGTTGTCATCTCTTGTGCTTATTTTAGATAATCAAACTCTACTCTGATGCTATTTTATTTACTCTTGGCCCCTAGTTTCCTTTAAAACACTCATCTTTATCATTGAAAGTAATTTTAGACATGTACACCATATTTGAATAAAACCAATAATATCTTAAGGCCCCTTGGAGCATGAAGCCTGAGGCAACAGCCTTTTGCCTAATGGTAAGACCACCTCACTGGCGGGGGGTGTAGGACAGAGACTTAATTTTCACCAAGGTAAAGTCATACAACTTCTCAAGAATTTATGAAATTGCCTCATTGATTTCATCCACAGTGACTGGCACAACCTTAAGTGAGGGTGCCATGTTTAGATCGTAACTTGAAAAATGTTTCCCATTGACAAACACAGCTCCAGCCTGGTCTGGTAGATTTTTAGGCCAGTGTGGCTTCATTGCTTCATTTTGATAGGATCATGAATGGAACCAGAAACTAGGGAGAGCTAAGAGAGACAGGAGAAACAGGCTGGCACCAGCCTCTGCACATGGGGCTTTTGGTGCCTCCTGGTCTTATCTCTTTAAATTGACTTAACAGCACAAAAATAATATTTCTGTTTCAAACTGCCAATCTTTCTTGTTAAAAGAGAGTGACTGTGGGTCAGTCGGTAGAGTCAGTTGTCTCTCAGTCATTAGGCTGGGTTTGATCCCCAGTTCCTGTGGTCAAATGTTGATGTGTCCTTGGGCAAGGCACTACCCTAAGTCACTTCCACTGCTGCATCAGCGATGTGTGAATGTGTATGGATGTGTTTGAATGGGACGAGTTGATACTAATGGCCACTTCATATAGCAGGCATCACCATCAGTTTATTAATGTGAAGTGAAAGCATGTTGTGTTAATGGTAGATGTGACCTGCGGTGTTTGAGTAGTCAGATGACTAGAAAAGAACTAGAAGTCCATTTACAGAAAGACATGTTTCAGGCCTTGAAGAAAACTACCAGGTTATTTTCTGCTTTCAGACCTATCACATTGCTGTATTTTGTTTGAAATTTCATGTAGGCATTGTTTCAGTGTTCACGGTTTGTTCAAGGAAAAAAAATGCACATTTGTCCTTGATGGCCATCATAAGACAATGCCAGCAATATTAGCTGCAACATGTATGTATGATTAATATACTGTATATTCACAATCTGATGAGGTCCTCTTTGTACAGTGCCACATCATACTGTACCTGGAACAAGCTAAATTGGAGCTGAAATGCCATAAAAGTCTCAGACAGCACCTGTGGCTGTTCACCTGAATGACTATAAGTGCAGAGTAAAGGTGACAGCAATTTGTGAGTCATTTTGGAATGAAATTCAGTGAAAAAATGTCTGAAAAGATAGCATTAGCCTCTGAGGGGAGCATGCCAAAACATGAAAACATTTTTCCAACATGAACCTTCAGGTGGTGTTTGAATACATACCATGCTGTCTGCAGACAGAAGTTTATGAAGATGAGGAGGGGCTTCTGAACCACTGAGACGTCTGCGAATGCACACTTAAGACTACATCCTTACACATAGGCTTCCATCAATGTACTTCTTACCCATTTATGTAACATAGCTTTGGATGTGTTTGTAACAGACACGCCAGCAACTAAGCTATATGTCTCTGGTCTGGGGTTTTAAACCAGGCATCAAATACATTCATTTAAAAATAATGTTCTAAAAGTTTTGGTTTTAAACTCCAGTTAAAACACCTGTTAATATAGAGAGAAACACTGTCAAGAGAAACCAACCAACTTTCAGTAGTTGCCACCTTTGTGAGCATAAAAACTTTTTTATTCCAGAGTTTGTTTCCAAAGTCCTGCACCAACAGTGGTGCAAAAACACCCAGCAGCAACATAAAATGTTGGTGAGAGCATGCCAAGATACATGAGAGTTTTAAGTAAGAACAGCAAAGTTTCCAAGTAATTTTTCTAGCTATCTTGTTCAGATATTAATCTGAAATTGACAACGTTGCATCATTCAGTCTGCATCTTTCTGTTATCTCAAACAGCTGTTATTCCCTGCAGATAGGACCTAGATGAGAATATTCTATTTGTAAGTGGGGGAATTGGGAGAAATGCTGTTCACAAAACTATACAAAAGTTAGAGCCAACAGTGTACTCTGAAGTGGCACATCATGACAAGAGAACAACCTCACTGGGACTTTTCAATATATCACTGCATCTAAGAGCTCTGAGTAATTTAAATTTATTTTTAAAGCTGATTTTAATGTGTTTATTAATAAGTCTCAGTCCTCAGAGTCACACAACAGACTCTAATCCATTTATGATGAAATCAATACATTTTCAGCCTATATTTTAATAATACAAATGTTGTCTGTGGTAATCATGTTGACAAACAGAGGAGACTGCACTAGAATGTTTGGGTTGCTTGGTATTAGTCTAGTTACGGTCAAATTAAACTGTTTTTGCAGACTGTTTACTTGGCTTCATTAAACATTTTGTAATCAGGTTTTGTAGGTCAGGTTTTTAACAGTTAGCTTTTGGTATCCTAACCCTTACCTTGACCCCTATACTATAACCCTAAATGCAAGTTTGATCTGATTTTATTTTGAAAGCTGATCTGTTGTTCTGACAAGGACAGCATCTCAAATCAATGGTCTGTGAGAGGGGCTGTCAGAGATTGAGTCTGCAGCCGGATCCTTCTTCATATCTGTGACTATATTTTGGTTAGTTTGGATATAATGTTCTAAGCAGGGACAAAAACTTAAATTTCCATGGTGCATCCAAACAATGACACAATATAAGGTGCAATAAACTAGCTTCACTGTAGGGTTTGGTTTGGACTTCACTCCAGAACTTAAGACATGACTCAGGGTGCACTCATACTAGGCAATCTGTACTCGTACGGTGCTAAAGCCATCTGACCCCCCTCCCCAGACCCCCTTTGACCTGCACTCACACTGCTCAACACATCCAGGCCTGAGCATAGATTGTGTTGTTATTTAGGCTGTAAAATAGCAACTGATTGATACGATATCTGATCTGACACCGGAGTATTTCACCTGACCTGGGATCAGTACGCTACATTAACTATACAGAGCCAAGTGACTGGACTTTAGGCTCAAACATGCCCAGGCACAGTGAGGATTGCCAACTGTGAGTGCGGCCTCAGGCAGAGCTAGTGCAACAGGTCATTGTTGTAGATTACTTTGCTTTTTACTACAACTCAACTCAACTCAACTCAAACTTTATTTATAAAGCACAAACACAAACAACCGGGGTTGACCAAAGTGCTGTACAGATCAAAGCAGTGCAGATACAATACCAAGATACATAAACACAGTGCAAATATATATATATATATCAAAAGTTAAAAATTAGTTAAGATTTTGCCAGATGTCCACTCAACCTTGATCAAAAGCCAGGGAGAAGAGGTGAGTCTTGAGAGATAATTTAAAAACCTCAATTGATTCCGCAGAGCGGATATGCCAGGGCAAGTTGTTCCAGAGTCGAGGGGCAGCCATCACAAAGGCTCGGTCACCTTTGGTTTTGTACCTTGTTTTGCTTTTTACTACATTTTGTTGTTTTATAAATGTTATATAAAAATCACACTAAAGGATGAGATGTTCAGAAAAACAATGCTCTCCCTTTAAGTTACATTACTAAAATATATAATAAAGCCAACTTAATGTTTTGAGTAGATCTGAGGCACCAGAGGGATTGTTGATAAAAAGCCTTTATTTCAATGCCATTAAAATGGGCAATCCACGATACCTTATGGCTTTAGATTATAAAGAGGCTAATCATGGCAGCTGCAACCCTGAAAATATCAGGCTTTGAGCACATACAAAGTTCAATCAGAGGAGGAGGCAGACTAAAAAAGCTCTTACAAAGAGAGTCTTTGTGGATATATACATTAAAAGCAACACAATTTCCTGGTATAATGGGGAACTGGACTTCTCTTCCTTTTTTGTAGCTTTTCTAGTTCTCAGTACATTTAATAACATCTCAGAAAGAACATTTATGTGTGTCAATTCAGTATAAAGTGATGCAGATTTTTAATATTGATGTGTTTAATGTGCTTAGGCATCATTTAACTGACTGCTCTACATCTTTTAATTGTGTAACCTTTGACTTTATCATGTGACTTCTAGTAATCATGTGACCTGTTGAGAACCTTTAAAGGAAGTAGCATGGCGGCCATTTTGTAACTGGCCTGATGAAGGCCTGTAAGGCTGAAACATGTTGGCATGCTTTTATAATTCTGTAGCCCTCATGAAATAAACAAGAGGATGCGGCTGCAGGCCTTGAGCTCTGTGGTGGGGCGTTCAGCAGCAGGCCTCCACAGTGGGGCGATGTCGTGTATTACCCGAGCTGAAATTGCAAGACTTGGTAGATTTTCGACCTTTTTGTTCATGAAATTGCTGTTGTGTAAAATAGCCATGACTGTGTCCGAAACCACACACTCATTCCCTACTCCCTATCCACTATATATAGTGGACTAAACTGCAAAACACATAAATGTTTTCAGATGCTACTCCAGAAATGACGTCATTGCCGTCTCACAATTAAAACATTCCTTATAAACGGCTCATAGATTTGATATTTATTCAACCACCCCTAGTTATTTTTTGTTTCCTTTTCTATTTTTTGTTATCCAGTTGAATTGTTTCTGGTGTCTGTATTCCCTCATGGAGATTTTTTTATTTTTCAATAATTGCAATAAATTTAAAAAAAAAAAAAAAAAAAAAAAAAAAGGCTTGTAGATTTCCACGGCTGAGGATCGGAATTAATGGTCAAAATTTACTGAAAACTGATACTAAACCTAACGTATTTTCACAAAAAAATAAAAATACTATAATAGATCAATTTCTGATGTCTTTAGTGGTAAAATAGTGTACATTTTTGTGTGTATTATCACTTATTTTTGCATAGAGATGACGGTATCATGTCTTGTAATCCTCATAGGGGGAAAAGTTACTCTGTTTTGAATCCTTAACATTTTCTTACAGATTAGATACACTGGTTAAAACCAACAAACAAAAAAAGGCTTTTAAAAAGTTTGTATATGTGTTCCTGTGCTCCTCTCGTTTGTCCGTCATGTTTGAGAGCAGCAACCGTTGTCGCCCCAGTGAAGAGGACCGCGGCTCGGATAATATACGTCATCACCCCAGTGTAGAGGTCTGCTGCTGAACGTCTCACCGTAGAGGTCTGCAGCCAGATGCCTCTCGAAATAAAGGCTTTATATCAACAATCCCTCTGAGTGCCTCAGATCTACTCAAGTTGGATCCCCACACTGAAGAGCACCAGAGAGACGCATATTTTTTCAAGCATTTTTAAACTTCTCAAAACCCATGCAACTGCTTTCTGAATATATAATAAAGCCAATCTAACATTACAACTAACCTTGAATAGTAGGACCAGAAGAATACACATATTTTTTCCATTGCTGTATGTGAACATCCTGTTGATTAAACAGAGGAATATAATTGACTTTGAAGGTAAAATAAGTAAAATTGCTTAAAACAAAAAGTACTGTTAAACATATGAGATAGTAACTCAAATACTGAGTTTAATCTTTTGAGCACTTCACTAATTTATAAAAACAGCATCTGGAAACTGGGTATTTGAATCTTCATTTACCTTAGAATATAAGAGTATAAACTGAAAAACATTTTTGTGTAGGCCCCCTCAGAGAGAGGAGGGCAAAATCTGTTAAGATTGGTGATTTTTAAAAGTTTGACTCTTTGTTAGAGGTATTTAAATCATTTAAGTTTTAACAGTGAATAAAAGCATGTGGAAATAATTCAGCTCATTTCAGCCTTTGCTGCCACCCAGTGGTAAAACAACACAGTGATTTAACCCCCCATCTATTGATCTAAAGAGCCAGTTTGTTTGACAACAGGCTCCTTCATGCAGGACGACATGGAGGCAGTAGATGTCTTTATATGAGTCAACAAACGTCTAATAGTGTCCCATTACTTATTAATAAGTGACAGCTGCACCGCAATTCAAGTCCGGATCAGCAGTCCATGTGTAATTAATGAGAGCTGTGGTGCTGGCGACATGTCGGCATTAATAATTCAGCAGCAGTATTGTATTTTCTAAGATGCATTTAAGTCCTGCTGGGAGCTCTCAAAACAAATGTTAGCACAATCTGAAAAAATGAAGGGAGAGGCAGAAGCCAAACAAATAAAATGATGGAAAATAAAGTGATAGTTTTTAAAATAACCACACGTTTTATTGTTTCATACACAGCAGGCAATACTCTTTCCATTAAATAAAGCCAATGTGCACTCATTACTGAGCTTAACAGAGCTCTTTGTCTGTTTAAATCGCAACCAAAAAGAAAACACTGTGAGTAGTTTTAATGCCTATTATAATAAGTCAAAATGACACGAAGGTATTTCACACTAATTCTTAATCAATAGCGAGCAAAAATCAGAAAGAAACAGCAACACTGGATCAATAACCTCATCTCACGTGTTGCTTTGTCTCGCAGCAAAGTAGAGGCTCATCGTTCATTCAGTGCTGCTGAACACATCATAAAAAACATTAATCATTCCCACCACAGAGGTAGAGCAGAGCCTTTTGGTAGTCTCCACCTGTGTCCTCCTGTGAAAACAACAGATGTGAAATTATTTTATTAATCATAAGCCACTCAGAAGGTCCTTTTTCTTCTTGCTAAAATGATGGAGGAAATTTACATCCATTTTTCTTCTTTTCAGCGTTCATAGGAGCAGTTAGATATTTTTACTTGTCTCTTTTCCATTGTGATAGTTCAACTGCTCCACTTGTGTTTGGTATTTTTCCCAATGACACTTGTATGTCACACTGTCTGTTTTCATGCATGTGGGCGGTTGTAGCGTGAATGGGTGGATCGCCCGCTCCTCCTCTCCACATGCTTTGGCGAGAGTTTGTCCTTGAGTGAGACAATGAACCTCTAAACTGCTCGTATTGTCACTGTCACTCTTAACAAAATTGTCAGGGTGCCAAATTATTATGTCACAGTGTTGTCATGAATCTTGAAACCCTCGCCATTCAGCCTACACCCACAGATCAGATCAGAAAGCAATGCTTACAAAACGAAGCCAGAAAGCTCACATAAGCTTAGACCATGAAACTGTATTGAATTAGGAATGATTTTGATACCAGAATTTTAAGCTTTAATATGATACTAGTAGAAATCAAAAAACAAAAAAACCTCGTGTGATGATTTCACACTGACAAAAATAGAAGTTAGACACCTTACAATGAGTAACCCCTAGTTTTCAAATATCCAAAATTGCAGGCATATACCCAGCACTATGTCAAAATTGAACAAATACACTAAAGCATCCGTACAGTTTAGACTGTATGCAGGAATTTGCACGTAATTTTTGATGGATTTATTCCTCTCCAATGCACATGTCTTATGTAGATGATGCAGTCTTGCTGCAGACCGCAATTCTTAGCCTCCCCCCTTCTTGCAGACGACTAATGTGAGCCGCCACATCTGTCAGGATGTTAATACAGGCTAAAACTTTCAGTGGGGGATTAGATTAAACTTCCAGATAGCGCTACGTTAAGGGTTAAGGTAGGGATACTAAAAATTTGTAATCAAAATCCTGACCCGTAAAACCATAATAACAAAATATTTATTAAGGCAGACTACACCGTCAGATTTGAGGAAGAAGGTTGTTGCTCATGAAAACACTTTAACGCTGCTATCAGAGCTAAGGCTAAAGAAGCTATGTTAATTATGCAGGCTACATAGCCAAAGCAGCTGAAGACTTTTCACCATTTTAAGTTTTGCAAGTCTCATTAACCCAAATTTCATTCAAGTAAAAAAGCTACATAGCTAACATAAAAAAAGCTAAAGTTAACAAAGCTTTGTTACCTTCATTAGCTATGGAGGTAAGGTAACATAAGATGTATACATTGCAGTTTTGAAAATCTCTTAAACACATTTTATTCACATAAAATAGCTATTTAGCTAATGTAGCTATAGCTAACAAAGCTATATTAGCTATGTTAGCTTATGTTACATTTACTAAATACATTGTAGCTACCTCAGCTACATGGCTGTGTTACCTACATAGCTAACATAGCTGTGTTAGTATGAACTACATTCACAAAAGCTGACATTGCTCAAGCTAAAGCTAATGCAGCTACAATGTTTACTATTTAGCAAGCATAACTAGATTAACTAATGAAGCTAAAGGAAGCCACTCTTTTGTTAAACTACTTCTGAAATGGATCCTGGATTTGGCCTCCGACATGTATTCTGTTACATTTATGAAACGTTGCTGAGTCTGTAATGATTGCAATCTTATTATTTAATGAATGGGACTGTCAGACTTTGTTTATGAATAAAGTTGAAAAAAAAAAAAACCTTCTACAGTGGCAAATATGTTGTACTGTCAAACTGTCCTGATGGAGGCGGCGTCCCATGGTAGTGGTCCGCAAGAGATCTGTCATCTGCAGCCAGACCCCCACTGTTTTTTTTTTTTTTTTACATTTTCAGTACTTTTTGTTACCGTTAAAATAACTAAAAGTATATAAGTATCTAGAAGTACATCAGAATTAGACATTTTGACATTCTTGGATTGAATAAATTCAAAAATAAAGATAAGATGAGACAAAACACACTAGAGCCCTAAGAAGCATGCATTCATATATTTTCTTCTTTTTTTCTTCTTTTTTGAAAAGGTTTATTTCTGGGGCTTTTTTCCTTTAATCAGAAAGGACAGGACAGTGGATAGCCAATGAAATCGGGGAGAGAGAGTGGGGAATTACATGCAGGAAAGGAGCCACAGGCTTGACCTAAACCTGTGCTGCCTACTTGGAACACGAGTTTTAAAAAGTACAACCTTACTGCTAGGCCATCTGTGTCCTGTATTCTCTAATTCTTGAGGGTTTGTGTGACTACGGTTTGCTCATGTATGATAAACAGTGGCTGTATAACTGGGCTTTGTAAGGTTGATATATAATTAATAGTAAATGATGAGTATTGTGGAAACCCCAGTCACATGTGGTTGTGCACTTTTTCACTGTCTCCAGCTCGCTTATAAACACCATTAACAGGAAACATGGATGCGTGCTGTTTGAAGAGTGGCTGTGAGAGACCTCTTATGTTGTTATTAGAATAAACAGCATGATGGTACCAAAAGTGAAAGATTATGTTTGGGTTATCACACAATGCAAGAGAGTACATAACAACTACATTTACAGCTTTACTGATCCATCAGTAAACATGTATATTTATGAGAATTATCAAGACACTACTTTGGTGTATCTTAATTACAATTATAGTTTCACTTTTATTGAAACAAACTGCAGATTATTAAGCAACCAGCAGCATTGTAGCTCGAAAACAATACTGCCTAACGTGTTCACAGAAGTAAATTCTAGCAAAATAAAGAAAAAGAGAGAAAAGAAAACTCCCTCATGATATTGTGAGTTATGTCCACCATGGATTTATTCATGTAAGATTATTGTATGTTGGTGTCACTTTGCTTCACTTAAACTCTGCCCAGTGGATGACATTGCTCTGGTTCTCTAGTGTAAAACTCTCCTGGGCTCAACAGGCAGTATATTCCCCAAAAACCCTCATTAAACATGAAGAGACTTCAGAGTTGTAAATGGGGACTTGTTGAGCTGCTCATAAGGTGAGCTTTGACCCCACTTTCTTTATATCTTTGATCCATGGAGACTTTATTATTTCTCACATCTTTCCTTGAGTTGAGCAAAACAACTGATTGTGGGAAAAAAATTCAGTTATCTGTAAGACAATCTGTTGAATAAGCCTTTATTAGCTATCCTACAATTGAGGAGTATTATTTAAATACTCCGCAAACATTATTCAAATGTAAACTAGCCTATTAATAACTATTATTTGTATTAAAATGAATTAATTATAAAAACACAAAGTGCCCCTTAGATGTTTTACCATTTTATTGATTTTGTATCAATCAGCTTTGTTGAAAAAGCCACTTTATTTTGACCATGATTGATTTATAAAATCAGTAAAAGGGTGAAATTCCAAACTAGTGAATACTTTTTATAGGCACTATAAAGGGGTTCTCAGGCAAAACTGAGAACCCCATTTCCACCAGTCTTCCCATGTTCAAAATGTCCAAAATGTACATATTGGACATTATTATGGGTGTCTGAGGGGGCAAGCTCAGTCAATAGTCTGCGTAAACAACACCAAAGATTTATCATGATCCATAATAAGTAAGCTGCAAAAACATGAATGAGATACAGCAACAGAACAGCAGCTCCCAGTAGCAGTTTCAGCTTCATTATGAAGCATTCTTTGGCCCTGTTTACACTTTGAATTAATCATTTTGGACACACCAACTGACTGACTTTAGCACCTGCATCCATTCAGTGTATTAGTGATACGTCTGAAATGACAAGGTGATATCGTAATGAACCTGGCTGTCTAATATGAAAACATCAGCCCATACATCCTTCCTGTCAATCTCTTACTGAGGTTTGGTATGCCAAAATGCTGTGTGCAGAGAAGCAGCTGGCAAAAAGAATGAATGGAAGCTAATCAGCCACAAGCTAAGAGGCTAGTGATGCCTCTTTCACAGGCTCTCACCCTCATGTTGTCATTAATATGCTTTCCTTGTGGGTTACTGAAAGAAGAGTAGATTCAAAACTACAAGCCATAAGTAAGTCTTTGATTTGTGGCTCAGGTACTTTTTCTGAACAACTGCATCCAGCTCCCGTTCGAGACAGGGTTCCATTTTTCCAATTCTAGCTGTCTGGGAACCAAAAGTCCGGCTTCTATTACTGAGATGTGAGAAATCATCAGGATCGCTATAAAGAGCTGGAATCCCCATCACTCTGAGTGAGGATAAAGAAACATAAATAAAGCCAGGCTTTTGTTTACTAGCAGAAGACCACAGCTGAAGTCAGCTGATGACTTGTCCTTGCATTCCAGTACACGTTGAGTCTACACTGCCAAATCAAGCTGAATGAAGGCACCCTAAACTACCTCTTTCCCAGAACAGATATTGATCCCTGTTAATGCATTGTCTAAATGGGGTATTTGACATGTCATCCAGTGTTCCCATGGCAGCGATAAACAGCTGTGTCATTGCAGATGATAAGAAATACTACTGATTGTTCCTTTAAGATAATCTTTTTAGTCAAATATGAACTTTAGGGCCATATATAATGGTTCAATTTTACTGCATTCATTACACATTACTTCATAATGTGTATTTGATATCAGCCATTTAGTAGTTCAAGTAGAGGATGGCAATAACTCTGCTTGAACATCTGGCCCCAGGAGAATAGATTAATTCACTTCTGCTTGTGTGAAAGGCAAGGAAGCAGTCTCATCATGCTGAACAAGGCATTTAAAGTAAATTAATAACCTCCTCTACATCGCTGCACTGACATGAATGGTGTATAAGCGATTTACAACCAGCTGGTGCTTTAAGGCATGCAGAAGCTTAGATGAGTATGTTTAGAGCATCAAGTGGAGAAAGGAGGGGAATTTAGCTTTATTTGTTCCAAATGTTTCAGTCAGTGTACTAGAAACGTAGTGAAGGATGCAGGAACAGAGAGAAGAGTAAATGAAGCATGGTAATGAGTGAGTCGTACCTGGATAGTGGTGTAAAGAGACTCTCCATACTTCTTCTTGAAGACGGCTCTGATGTCCAACATGTCCACCTCACTCCTTGACACCATAATCCTCATCAGGGTCTCGTCATCAGTTCCAGCACGCTAAACACAAACAACATCCTTAAACAGATGGAGTTAACCGTCTATGAAATGACTTTGTTATTCAGTTTAAACCCACTTCCTTCTTAGAAAAGAAAGAAAGAAACCTACTCTAAAATGCATGCACGACTGCATGACTAGCATTGTTTTTGTTGTGTTGTATTTCTTTCCTTTAAAATCCAGACTAAGATTCCTGTTGCATTTTTGGGTTTCAGGAATATGCCCCTCCCATACCACACCAAGTGGTATAACTGAAACTATCTAAATTTTCAGATGTATTCTGCATGGGTTTATATTGGCAGGTATTGATGTTAAACTTACCAGGAAGGTTGTTTTTAATTTCTTGATAATTATTGTGTCATTTTGGTTTTATTTTTTTTATTCAGTCATGTTGTCCACATACTGATATGCTCCTGTAAGCTTTCTTGGGAAAGAGGAGGACTCAAGAGGACAGGACAGATTTAAGACTGACTAGGGTCAGAGATATGCTAAAGATCTGGGTGGTCACCTGAGTCCCTGACCTAGTTTCACCTGGGTTTGTGTCCCCATGGGCCTTCCCAGGATTCCTAGGGTCATAGGATCTTGGTTTATGTGATTCTGGGTGGAAGTGTCTTCTGGATTGTTGAAGAAAAGCTGCATTAAATGTAGGTTAGAAGAAGTCTCAGTCCGCTACCTCTGTTAAGGGATGGCTTTTCTGACTTGACATGAATGACTTCTTTGACACCTTTTATTTGAGGTTAATGACTCTCAGGTGATCACACAGATCATTAGCATACTTGTGGTCGGCACAGGCTTTAATATCTAGCTCTGGCTCCAGTCAGTCTTAAAACTGCAGAAACCTTTCAGATTAGAGGTGAAACATCCTTAAAGGGGTATTTCTGTATTTTTGCAGTTGGGTTGTATGAGGTACTCGGTAATAGTAGAGGTATGAGCCTCCAGGATTTCAGGGATTGTTGCCCCTTTAAATAGGATGTGTTTGAAGAAGCAAGGCTACACAATGTAGCATGGTATAGTTTCTCCTTGTAACTTAGCAAGTTCATGATAATAAATGGGCCAATAAACAATGCTGGCTCAATTTAGAAATATCATAATTTTTTGTTTTATGGAAAATTTTGAAACATTTTATTTTTCACCCAGGAAGCCTCTGTATTTGGCACTATTTTGCAGTGCCAGCTTTGGTTACGTGCTCCTCCATCTCAGCATATCTGAACAGCTGTTTGAGTCTGTGAGCTTCAGGCAGGACCCAAAATCCTGGTCAAATGCGAATTTAAAACTTTAATGAAGCCTTCCACCACTAGAAGCAGCAGTAGCTTCAGTCCACGGCCGCTGCCTTCCTGTCAGAGCGTTCCCCTGGCACTCTGCTACACCAAAATATGAGACACTAGTGGTTAGCATGTCATAGGAACAGTGCAGTATAATTAACTACAAAATGGAAATAAAGTTATTGAGGGTTATCCTCATGTATAACTGCTCAACCAAGGTGACTAGTAAAAACATTAAGCAGGATATTAATCTACTCTCTAGAGTAGTTGGTTAAACACTATTTAAATGTGCATTTAGCTGAATAGGGAAATAGACATCTGGGAACATCCTTAAAGGATTGTTTTTTGGCCCACATTTTACCTTAAACTCACTAAACCACACAGAGAAACTGTACCCATCCGCTACGCTGTATAGCCTAGTTTCTCTTAGCGCATCATGTTTGAAGAGGCAACTCTCCCTGAAATCACCTGAGGCCAATGCCACAACTATTGCCTGGTACCATATTCAAAATACTTCAATACCCCTTTGAGGAGGGAGATTGCATCTTTTGACCAGGTTTTGGATTGTCTTTTTTACTTTTTACAAATCTGTATTCTCACATTTCTTTGGAAAACCATCATGTTTTTCTGCATTGTTAATGCAAGGAAATCACCAGTACCTCTCTATTTTGGGCTCCAATCACTGAAGTTTGTCAGACTGAAGCCATTGTATCTTTAATGCTACCTTTGAACTGGGGACTCAGAAGTTGAATGGCCACTACACCAAGATGATATAGACCAAGAGATTATTGCATTAAGTTTTGTAATTTAAACTGTGCTTGGCAAAAGAAAAATCACATGGAATTTATTTAACACCAACTGCTGTCACTTTTACTGTGAAATTCCTGTCACAATAAGAAAGGATGATTTCGGATGGATTATAAGATTGCTCTAAGGTTGACAGGCAACTTAAGAGGATTGCATATTATCACCTGAATTCATCATAATGTTGCTGTTAGACATTTTTTTGGGAAATAAAGTTTTGCTTTGCATAATTTTATTCTTGTTTTTTAGGTTTCTTTTGGGATTAGACCAACAAAAATACCCTTAAGCATAAGAGAAAAACCACACAAGTAGAGATAAAAGAACCCCAGAGAGATACTGTGGCACACTGACACCTACCCTCATTGATTTATACAGGCCTTCAGCAAAAAACTCTGGTACACTTCTGGCACATTTCACTGTGGAGGAATAAAAACATGAGGCACTGTCAGGCTTCTGTGTAGAACTGTGTCCTTGTCAAAGCAAAATGACATTGTATTGGCATTGATTTCTACTGTCAAGTGTTTTTTTTCTCTGTCTCCTCTGTTTCCATTCTCTCTTTCACATGAGGAACAAAACCCTGGAGTCTATAAAGAGTCAGGTTTTGTCCTGATGCATCAAAAGTCTCACCAACAGCGAGAAGCAAGTTCTCCAGATTCCCTGTGGTCTCTCCTTTAACGCTGTCCTCGATATCAGAGCCGGAGATTTTCTGGTATGCATCAAACACTATGGAGAACAATAAAAACACAACAACATATTTTATGTCCTCTTAAGAGTGGAACAAACCCCCTTTCAGCTGTAAAAGCATTGCAGTTATGGCTGCCACAGTTCGAACGTGCTTAAAGCAAAACCCTGCATATAGGATGTGTATGGGGCTTATTTAGCGTGACAAAAAAGGCCAATCAAAATGGCCAAGAATACATTATAGTTGTTTGCATCTCAATAGAAAAGGAAATTAAGCAAGAGTTTCATGGAAATTACAGGGGATTTGTTTGGAAGTTTGGGGGATTTTTTAGACATTTCCATGGAATTTGGGGGGATGTATTTATACATTTTGGGGAATTTGGTAATTTTGGGGAGAATTTACTTTGAAATTTTCAGATATTGGCTTGAAGTTTCTCAGGAATTTACATGGTATTTCAGAGAATTTTGGGGAGAAATAATTATGCTCTATGATAAAGTTTTACTGACCCATTTGGGGAATATTTGACGAAATTTATCAGCATTTTTTTACTGGACACTTCCTTGAAATGTAAAACTTTTAGTGGAATTTTTTTAAATGCTTTGCCATGATAAGTCCTTGTGGTCCATCATCAAATGACTTCCCCATCCCTTTCTCAGTAACTGACACCATTTCTGACTGACTGGAGACCCCCAACAACTCACCAACCGGCCGACCCTCAACCAAAACATCTGCTCTAAAACCTCTTCAGTTCTGTATTTTCTTCAGAAACAAGACCTTCAGGAGATCTGTGGACATCTTTTTTGTCGGAGCTTTAAAACTTATCAGGTCCTACTGATCCCAAATAAGTGGGAGAAATTAAAAATGTAACCCAAGCAAAAGCTAAGGTCTCAGGAGGATATTAATGTGGTGGGTGGGCCCAGTGGACTAGGACAGCAATGTAAATGTATACAGGCAATAATATTTATTACATTCTGCTTG
The DNA here is from genome assembly GCF_018320785.1 of Cheilinus undulatus. Taxonomy (NCBI): domain Eukaryota; kingdom Metazoa; phylum Chordata; class Actinopteri; order Labriformes; family Labridae; genus Cheilinus; species Cheilinus undulatus. The sequence continues at coordinate 40,759,447 of NC_054874.1, forward strand.
AGAGCTGACTGGAGCCATGCCCAGGAGGCAAATATTAACCAGGGAGGTAGTGCTAATGCTAAAGATTCAATGTGCATGTGTTTCTATTACTAAATGGTATCTAGGGAGAGTATTGTTGAACCTGTCAGGGGCCCTGCAATGTTGGTGGGCAGGCCTGCAAACAACAACCTGCTGGCCTACAGTAGTATCAGCCCTGCTCCTGATTGTGCATAACTTGTATTCTTCTTGATTGATTATTTCTATCGTAAAAACTTGCATTTCAACACTGGGTGTGTGTCAGTTCCTGTGCTTCTGAAGCAAGCCTCAGTAGACACTTGAGGAACTTCAGTTTTTGCTCTGACTTAATTCTCCAACCATAGGGGTTTGTGACAGCAGTTTAAAGTCATTTACGAATGTACTGTTGGCTACACCCCAACAGACTTAACATTACATGAATCATTCCTTCTTATATGACAAAAATCTAGATAAGCAAGGAAGTTGCCCTTCTTATGATAAGGGTTGCTAGCTGTTCCATATTTACTGGGACATCCTGCTTTTTTTTTTCTTTTTTTTTTTTTTGTACATCAAAAATACCAGCAGCATTAAGGCTGAAACAAGTTTCATTCATGGAAGGGATTTTCGGTCAGCTTGTGGTGCTTGAGTGTCCATAAAAATATGGATGAACCAGCAGAAAAGAGATTTAGCAGCTACAAAAAGGAATGAGAAGAAAAAGAAGACTTGGGTTGAACCGGTCAGCAGTGACTCAACAAAATTGTTCTGCACTTTACGTTATACTGAAATTTCAATAGACCATGGAGGTGAGCTTGACCTATGACAGCCTGCTGCTACAGAGATGCACAAGAAGGCCACGCTAGCAAAAGACGAGAGCAATGGAAGGTTTTGTCACAAAAGACTACTTAAAGTTGTCAAGTGCAGAAGAAACGTCCAAAAAAAGTGAACTTAGTGAATCATGCCTCTCTTGGATTTTAGATCCCTGTTTGCCCGTTTACATTGGAAAATTCCAACCTGTGATTTAGCTGATTGTTTATTTTAAATATTATTATTATTATTATTAAAGGAGTTCTCAAATTGGTGTCCAGGAACAGTAAGAGGTCAATAAAGGGGTTAACAACATGTAACTTCAACTACTGACTGGCTTTAACATCTGAAAGTTACAAAATACCAAGTGTAAATTGATAAATAAATTTGACCAAAAAGCTGAAGTATGCCTTGATAGCTACTATAATGTAATTGTCTGAATAAGTTTTAAAACATTGTTTACACTCCACTAGCTATGAACAACACATAAAAGCTCTGTTCAAACATTTTTTGCTATTAGGATGCCAAGAGGCAGAACCTCACCTGTTGTATTATGCAACACATTCAACTGATAGTATTAGCTATGAGTTAGTTGAATGCTAACATTAGCTGTCAAGTGTTTGTCCCAGTGTTTCTCCAGATTTAAGCCATCCCTTATTTTTGCAGTTACCAATCAATAAAAAGAAGAGAAAATGACTGCTAGAATGATTTAGTTCAAAGGTCACATACTATGCAAAACACACTTTTTCAGGCTTTTCTAACAAAATATGTGCCCCTTGCCTGTCCACAATCCCACCCAGGAATCAGAAAAATCCATTCCCTCTCCTCCTCTCTTTCTCCACCTTTCAGAAAAAGTGTGGTGAAACAAGCCGTTCTCAGATTTTCTCCTCATGATGTCATGTGGGGAATTAGCCCCGCCCCCAGGTGCAGCTGGCCCTCCTCTTTTGAGAGAAAGTTCCGCCTTCCTCTACTGGGGAGAGCCAAATCCATCAAGCCGCATTCATTTCCTGATAAGGGCATGATCAGGGGTGGAGTCAGACAGCTCATTAACATTTAAAGCCACAGACACAGAAACAGCTTGTTCTGAGCAGGGCTGAAACAGAGTGTTTTTTTAGACATTCAAAAATCCAATACTGGAGTGATTTTTCAGAAACAAACTTCACTGGCATGTTATGGGGACCTCTGAGACCAATATTTACTTCTCTTAAAGGGGAAAAATCTGCAACCTCCAACATTACAGCATCCTAAACGTGAGCTTAGAGGAAACTGGCCACCATATGAACATGCTGACTGGACTAATAGGTCATTTCTGAAGAAAGTTAGTGGCTTTTCTAGTTATAGAAGAGTTGCAAACTTCTTACAAATGTATCTTATTTCTTATTTGTTGCCCATTTGTCCAGGTTCTCATGTTTTCTTTCAGTCAGGCCTCCTTTCACTGGTTGATTGACCCTTGTTTTGGCACTTGCGTCCATCCCCTTTAATATTTCAGTGAGAGTTGTGTTCAGTTGGCCTTGTTTTTCCCTAGACCAGGCCTTGCCGTTTTTCACTCTGACCTCTCTTAAGAGTGAGTAACTTTTGCCCTCAGGACTGCTGCTGAGCTTGTGCTGGTTGTTTTTCCACTCCTACAAACTCTGATTCTCTCTGCTTTGTGTCATGATCTCACCATGTAGGTTAGTGTTTTTTGTTTAAACAAGTTTCTATCTCTCTTGCACTGTTCAACTTCATCTCCTTCAAAACATTGGTGATTTTTTTTTTTCTTTTTTGCTTCTTTCATGGATGTGTCAGCATCTGGATTTGTTATGGGGAGAATACAATATTAATAATCACCAAAAAAAAAAAAAAAAAGTTAAACAGTGATCTGTGGATGATTTCTCTGCTGATTTCATGATGCTTTTTCAAATAGATTTTTAAATGATTGTTGATGGCAGCAAGGGCTGAATGATTTTACAGCTGTAATGTAGATGTGTGCGTACTCAGTAGTCCCACTGCAGGAATGTGCAATGTTAGTCACATGACCTGAAACACGCCAGACTGCCATTTCTGTGTGTGAGTTTTCTCATATTTGTGACTAATCAAAATTAAAGCTTGCTTGGAATCCCCATCAGCAGGTAGAACTGAACACTATGCAGAGAGAGTCTTTTGCCTTTTCTCAAAGCCAAGAAAGGATCCTGGAACAGCTGTTTCTGAAGGATACTACATCATCGACTGTAATATCAGGACTGTTCCAATGCCAAGGATACTCAAAATTCTTTAAAGGGCTGAGTCCTGAACAAAGAAATTTCAAGGATGCACATCCTCCATTCGTAGGAATTACCCACGATCCAATGTGCACCATTTTCCTTCTCTTCAAAAAAAGAAAGACAAAAACTAAAAGAAGTCGTGTTCTCAACTGCTCAATATAAAATAGCACCATAGAATCTGATTATATTTGCGATTATATTACATTATATGATGAATATGACTGTATAATTATTTATATGATTTTATGGTGATACAATAGCATTTTAGATGGCGCTGGATAAAAGGTTACAACACTTTTCAGTACTGTCTCTGTTTTTATTTCTGCCGCTGCCGGATATATGGAAGTGCCATCCACTGATATAATCAACTGTAATCAGTTTAACTGTGCAACAATTAATGATGGGATCCTACATTGTTTATATTCCACTGCCTGATGCCTCACAAATCATTTTCTGTATTTGGTGTTGAGTGCTTAGTTTTTCTTTTTGGATGCTTCCAAAAATGTACATTTAGTTTCTTTTCCCCGTTGTTTGTGCATTCTACCTAAAAACAGCTGTAAGGCATTTTTCTTTTGTAACACACAGGAAACACCTTCACATATTACAAAGTCAGTGGAGAGTAATGACTTGTTTTTTCCCTCCAGTGTTGAGATGTGTTTCTTTAAACTGCCAACTACTGGTCACTGACCTGAATACAGAAAGAGTCAGAAATGTATTCTGTTTAATAAACAGTAAATGACGTCTCCATACATCTCTACAAGCGGATGCACATTCAGATTTAGAAAACTTTAATGATCCCAAAAAGACCATTCATTTACAGCCCATCCACGTCTCATAGCCAACACCAGCAGTTACATGTCAACACTCAGATCAACAAGCAGAGGATGGTGAGGGGCAGCAAAGTGAGTTAAATAAGAAAATTCATGAATAGCAAACATCAATGAATAGACAGAAGGGTAGAAGTCCAAGTCATTAAAGCTGAAGCTTGTAACTCCTTCAGAGTAGTCACAGGTGTCTTGGTGGCCTCTCTCCCAAGTCATCTTCTTGCACAGTCACTTATAAGTGACTGTCACAATCTAATTAGATTGTGAGGTCGGTCTGATCTATGCAAATCTACACATGTGCCATATTCCTTTTATTTATTTATGATGGATTTAACTGAACTCTGGGGGATGTTCAGTGCCTTGGATTTTTTTGTATCCATCCCATGACTTATACTTTTCAATAACCTTTTCTCTGAGTTGCTTGGAGTGTTCTTTTGTCTTCATGGTGCAACGGTAGCCTGGAATACTGATTAACCAGTGGGTGGACCCTCCAGACATAGGTGTATCTGTACTACAATCACTTGAGACATATTCATTGCACTCAGGTGATCCCATTTCACTAATTGAGAGACTACTATCACCAATTAGCTGGACCTCTGTTGAATAAGGTCAGTAACTTTAAAGGGGATGAATATATACAGTCACTTATTTTACCTTGCATATTTTTGTTGAAATGATACTACTTTGTAGAAATCCATTTTCACTTTGACATTAAAGAGGTTTTTTTGTATTTCTTCCAAATAATAAAAGGTTAAAAAATCCTGGGGGATGAATAGTTTTTATAGGCACTGCATTTGTATGTAGTTCTTCCAAAAGCTCAAATGAGGAAAAGTGTCAACAAGCTTAATACCCTCAAAAACATTCAATCCTGGCACAGAGTGAGGATATTTTTGGTCCAAGTTCAACCCAAGTTCTTAAAAAGGTTCTGACTTTTTAAAAAATCATATTAAAAAAATATTAAGGTAATCCTGTGTACTTTTCTATCTTGTCACGATAATCATTATCAGCAGATGTGATCACAAGCTGTTCAGTCACTTGTACTTCATGTTCTACTATGTATTTCACTATTGACTGACCTTTAAAGTACTAAATTATTTAGGTGACATTGTTAGGTCGAGCCCAAATGGATAACATTGGTATGTCGTCTCTAACCTTCTCTCTTATTCAGCCTTCATACATCACAACATTTAAATATGCTGGCACAAGAACTCTCAATGACTCACCTTTCCTGAGATGCTCTGCGCTCCTGTTGCCAAGGATTGTGATGAATTTTTCCTCATCTGTGCCAAACTTGCCTTCCCCAGCGGCGTACAAGTCCTGTGGCGGCAGATTGAACATTCACACCCATGCACACACACAGTAACCCCGTGTGAATGTGATTTATTGGATCACACAGAAAAAGAAATAATGAAAGGAGGTGGATGGAGGACCTTGTGCATTGTCAAAACTACAGAGAAAAGTAAATGAAATATTCTTTACTGTGTGATAACAAGGCTGGATTTCAGGTCCTGTGTTTGAAATCAACTCATCATTTGTGCATCTGAGTGATTTTATGATTCATGTTGGTCATTCAGGGAGATGGAGGATCAATTAAAGTTTATTGTCAGTGGATCCCAATTCACAGTTCAATATCAACAATTAAAAATGGTTTGTATGAAACAAGGTCCATCCCCAGAGGTCTGTGTGCTTTAATTAATGTACCTGTTCACTGCTCTTCAGCCATGACCTTCAAAATACAAATAAAATCATATAAAGCACATGCTGACATTTAAAGATAAAGACCATCAGGTCAAATGTTTTATGACCAGCAGTTATGCACTGAGGGTTTTTTTTTTTTTTTTGTCATGTGATTTGATTTGCCAAGCCAAGAGTCCCCCATCTGACTGCCAGATAGAGAAGAGTGATTTGTCACTCCACAGAACACATTTTCACTGCTCCACGATGGACTGGTGTGCTTTATACCAGTGGCTCTCCACTGGTGGGTTGGGACCCAAAAGTGGGTTGCAAAGCCATTTTCAGTAGATCGCGAATGTGTGCCTGGAAAAAAATATATGATATGCTTTTATTTTGAAGGATATGTCCCTGTCTCTTTGTTTCTCTGCATTTTTTGTTCCATCTCCAAATGCCACCATTTTCCATTAAAAACAGTCAGATATGATTTCAAAATGTGAGAACTTTGGGGTCACAATTTAATGTTAAGTATAAGATGGTGGGTCCTGACGCAAGACCAGCTGAGAACCACTGATTTATACCATTTAATTTTACACTCAATATTGGATTTGGTGACATGGAAGTGGAAGTTCAGAACTCTCTGGAGTCAGCAGAGCATTGGAGACTTTTATGCACCATGCATGTTAGCAGTTGTTGACCCCACTCTGTGATTTTACGTGGTTCCGCTTCAAGGCTGAGTTGCTGTTGTTTCTGAACGCTTCCACTTTTTAATAATATCACTTAAAGTTGACTGTGGAGTATACAGCAGCAAGCCGTCTCATTGCAAAGGTGGCATCCTATCACAGTACCAAGCTTAGGTCACTGAGCTCTTCAAAACCACTGATGTTTCATCACAGATGTTTGCAAATGGATGACCACAGTCTGAAATGTGTTGGTCTAATGAGGTGTCATCTTATCCTCAAGTGTTGCCCAGTTTGGCATTTCTGTGGAGTGGCTGTCCTCTTGGTTCAGGATGCTTTTTATTCTGAAATTTCCTCAGCCTAGTAAGGCCATTAAGAAGATAAGTCACTTATAGATTAATTAAGGTAGAGCTTATGAGGAGAGACAGAGCTGTGACAGCAGGGAGACAGCCAACATGCAGCGTAGTGCACATGATATGAAAGCTGTTACAATGCAAGCTGTGGCAGACACGTGCAGCAGCCATCATGCACCCAATCCAGAAGAAAGGACTGGCACTTGTCTCATGTCTGTTCCCTGCATACAAAGCTAAACAGCAGCCGTTTAACTTAACATAAAGTTGGGGAACAATGGTTTACAGCTAGTATTCCAATGCCTTTAAATATTAATATTAGAATACTATGTGTTGTCTCTTGAATTATTCATATGTAAAAGTTCACAATGACTAGACAACAGGAGGCAATTTTACCCTCCAGAGGTGAACACTCACAGGCAAGAAAGAGTCCATATTTCTTATTTGTTTAGTTCAGCAGCATCACTCTTGCCTGGAGACAGAATTGTAGTGCAACCAGAGAGCAATAAGTGTCAAAGAGCAACATTTTCTCTGTGACATCAAGTTTTCCTGTACCTGGGGGTTGTTTTAAAATGTGATCTCTCATAAAAGATACCTCTGAATCCTTAGAAACTGAGGTATTTTCTAGCTGCAAGTTTTACTCGTGTTCTTGCTTCTTACCTTAGCGTCTTTCTCTATCTTTTCCTCGTCCACTCCCTCCTCCCTGCTCCCCTACACGGGTCGACGGACAGAGAGATAGGTTGACAAACAGGGAGAAAAAGTAGGTCAGTGTGGATGGAAACACGATGAGCTCACAGCTCTGAGCCCCCGTCAGCCCAGGTAACCCCTGAAGATTACATTATCGTTGAGTGTCCCAGAAACGTGTAGATAATATTTCTGCTGTAAACATACTGTAGCCTGTTGTTGCTCTCCTATCCCCCTCCCTTCCTCTGCCTAACACCAACACCTAAACCTCTCATGACTTGGTAATGGCATCACCAGAGGCTCTCATTATCAGGAAAGGAAACACAAGCCCCCCTCTGTCTACCTGCAGGAGGATCACCAGTAGTTTCTGATAGTGCCCCGAGGTGTCACCGCAGATATCTTTCTCCAGCTTGCCGCTGAACTCTGAGAGAAAGAGGAGAAGAGGGACAGAAGATTGCTTACAATTCCAACTCGGTAAAGCCTCTAATGGTTGCAATCGACCCTCCTGAGCTGTCCTCCGTCGTGCAGCAAAGTCTCCGACAGCAGAGATTTGATTAGTGGGCTAAAGGACAGTGTGGCCTTCTCTTCTTCCCAGATCAAATAAACCAGCCTCTTTGCCTTTGGCCCTTGGTGGCTCTGCTGTTGCATATTTGCCACTGAGGATTTTTGCAATTTTAACGCTCATAGGTCATAAACATTCTTTAGGTGATAAGATGGATTCTGCGAGTCAGTGTTGAAACCTATTTATCTTTTAGAAGGGAACCAGGGGCTCATGCATCACATGAACTGTGCACTTGGGAAGGAAGGTCCCTAAATATTATTTGGACTGAATCTGGAGTCCTGCACCCATTATGGTTCCTTTTTTCTGTACAGTTAATTTCCCTTGAGTGGACAAGCTTTCCACCAGTAGATCTAAAGTACTTCAAAAGAACCACGCTGTGTCAAAGGTGGAAATATCTGAGCCGTACCTGATGTGCAGGCTTTGAAAAATTGCATTGTCAGAAAGTAATGAGTGAAATATCTTGAAAACTGTGAAACTGGTTTTCGAAGAAGTATCAGTCCTTCATTCGGGGTCTCCAAAAGGCAGTTTTTCTGATCGATGTGGAGAGTTGGTGACTTTTCATCTGGCAAAAATGTCTCAGCAACTTAGCAAAGGAAAACCTTGAAATTTGATACACACTTGATAGTCTTAATTTAACTGTAGAATCTTCTATGCACCATCATCAGACCAATGACATATTTTATACATTTCTTTTCATTTATGACCAAATACCATTAAAAACAAAGGTATTATCATCAGCTTTAGCTATAGTGCTCAAACCTAGTTAGCAAAGTATTTCTAGCATTTAGATGCATGAGGATGTGATAACATGTAATATGATACGATACAACAGTAAGATACAGTATGATGGACTTGAAAATGGACTTGAGCTTGTATATTGCTTTTCTAGTCTTCTGATTACTCAGAGTGCTTTTAAACCACAGGTCACACCTAACCATTCACACCCTTTCACTCCACTCTCACACTGATGGCCGATGTCGCTATGAAGAACCGGTCATCAGTATTAGCTATTTCCATACGCATACATATCCAGCGACAAAGCAGGGGGAGCAAGTAAGGGTTAAGGTTGTTTTCACACCTGATAGTCCAGGGGACTCGGTTTGGTTCTGGGCTAAAATTGCAGTCTTGCTGCCCCTTTAAGTGGTTTGGTTCACTTTCACATTGAACTTCGTCAAACGAACCAAACTGTCTAGACAACATCAGGCAGTTATACGTTTGTGCCACTGTCATCCCAAACAAAGAGCAGTGAAGAAGAAATGATGGCGAACGGAAATCCATCTTCTTTCCCTCTTTTGTTTAATACCACATAAACAATGGAATTGAGACTCCTGCTATTAAGTGGACCAGAATCTGCTTGTTTGGTCCGCACCAGAGTTCGTATGAGCTTTCACACCACTCCAAATGATCCGGACTATACAGGAAAACAGACCAGTTTGTTTATTGTGGACCAAACAGCTCTGGTGTGAATACGGACATATCAACATGTGACTGCAGGAGCTTGAGATTGATTGATGGAAAATTAACTCCAACTACTGAGTCACAGTGGCCAAACAATATGAAACAATTTGATACAAGAAGATTTGGTACGATGTGTTACAATATTGTTTATGGTTTTTTTTAAACTACATTGATCTTTGTGTACATTAGAGATAAAACTAATGACTATTTTGATCATCGGCTAGTCAGCGACTGTTGAGATGGAGAGTCAACTATTCAGGGCCATTTTCAAATAAACTAAATAACTGTTCTTGAGGTAATAAGCCTTAAAGAATCTAAATTGAAGCTATATTTTTGTCTTGGTTTGAAACATAACCAGTGATAATGAAGGTCAGGGATTGGCAGCTTTGGTTATGAGAGGGCCAAATAGTTTTATTCATACTAACAGAGGGCAAAATTGTTACAAACTGTGAAATATTCTTAAAAAAATTACAATTACTTTTAATTTAAAAAGAAAAAAATACATTAATTCCATCATGCAAAAGCAAATGGTAATGTCTTATTTTTTCAGTTTGGCACAGAATTTAAACCAGTATTAAGTGTTTTGTTATAGTGCAATGAACATAAAAGTTTGTGGTTATTTTAGTATTTTAATTTACATCTAGGTTACTACACAAATGTATTTAATGATGCATACATATTTCTAAGACAGTTAAGATTGATTTTATCTCTGATATTACTAATATGTACTAGTAATCGAAAATAATCACGGAAATGTTTCTATTTTTCATGGCAAATTGTATCATGTTATCCACATTTTTACAATTCCTAGTCATTTGAAATTAACCTGAGGGCCACACTACTTAGGGGGAGGGCTGCATGTGGCCCCCGGGCCACCAGTTGCCCACCACTTATGTAGGTTAATGTTAAAGGGATAGTGTGATTTTCCTCTGGTTTGGTAATGTTAATTACATCTTATCTACATATATTATTTCTGTGGAAGAAAACAAAGATTTTAAAGGTTAGCAAAAACACTGGAGCCAAGTAAATATTTTCAAGCCTAATTTACACCTACCATTCCTTTTGCACATATTGTAATTTCTAAACTGCAAATGTTTTTTTTTTTTAAATATATGCAAGTGTCACTTTTTTTAAGTCTTTGTTGTTTTTGGTTCTTATTTTTTTTGATACTGCAAGAAATTCCATACAATGGACTTGTTACAGAGGAATGATCATACCATGAGATTTTGATACCATTACATCCCTAGGTGTTAAAATGATTTAATCCTGCATTTAACTCTGATACTGCTGTATCAAAGTAGCATGACTATAGATTTTTTTAGTCCTGCTGATTGTTGGATGTTCAAATGAAATAATGTAGGATCTTGACGATGTTATTTTGATTGGTGTGTGAATAAAACCCTGCAGAAACATTAGAATGACTAATCAATACATCCTCAAGTAAACACATTCATCTACATTGTGTCTCTGCTCAGAGCTGGGGAAGTCACCTTTCTTGTAGACTTTGATGATATCTTTAATCTGTTCTCCGCTCCTGGAGGCCAGGATCTCAATCAGCACATCGTCATCAGTCCCGGCGCCCTGGGAACAAAACAACAATATGTGGATGAACTCAATATGTGGGAACACTGCTTTGTGTGGCAGCGTGTCCTGAAAGCAATCTTATCAGCTGTTATATTATTTTCGTCTCACGGTTGGTAAAGAGACAAAAGCTAAAAAATGTTAAAAAGAAATGGTTGACACAGTGGCGAGGCGTGACATTGGAGGATAAACTCAGTCTGCTGGAGTGAATTAGCTCCAGGGTTCAGCCATATCTTACAGATAATTCAGCTCTCCTTGCTGTAATTAACCTTTCAGCTCAATATATCTGACGTATAACTCTAAAACGGAGCAGGAGGTGTGGTGGGAGTGTTGAGGCCAAGTCCTAAATGCCTAGCCTTCACTTTGATTGAACATTTCATTTCATTCCGGTCCTGCAAATGTAAATGTGATTAAATAATCATAACTGCTGGAAAAAAAAACCCATCTGTATCTTATTAGAAGACCTGGAGTTTTCTGAACCCATTTTCCTCGGGCTGACTTCCTTCAAACTTTATGAGCCTTCAGTGTGACATAAAGAGCAGCAGAGGAGGGTATGCAATGCCAAAGAAAGAAATGTCTGAATAGTTAAGCTATAAAAGCAAATTAGCTTGTATATCTTGCCTTACAGCACTTACTATGTGTGCTCAGACTTTATACCTCTATATTGCTACAGCCTTTTTCATCTCAGCTACATTAGGAAGGCATGTAGATAAATACCATCATGAATGAAAGGCAGAGTATGATAGAAAGCATTCAAAAAGATAAGAGTCGTATCTCTAACAAATGCCAGCCTTGAGTATTAATCTTTCATAGATTTGAAGCAGACACATAAAGAAGGGCAAGGTTAACTCAGTTCTAACACCATATGAAGGATGATGTTCATTATACAGAGCAGGAACTGTACTTAACACCTGACTCACATGGCTATATGATCCTAGGAGGTGTTGCTCATGCAGTGAGAGTATTTAATTTAACAGTATGTTTCATCACATTGTTGTATCTTTAGTCGAATTTATGTATCACATCTGCGAGAAGGATATTATATGAGTTGCTTTTTGGGTCTGCCTGTTGGCAGGATAAACTACTTGCCTGATATCCAAGAAATTTGGCAGATGAGTAAAACGTGTCCAAGAAAGAAAAAATAAATGTTGACTTGGATCAGACTTTCTCACTTGGAATAATATTCAAGGAAAGATTTGCTACTGGGAAGACAGATGTGCAATAAAATACACTGTTGAAATTAAATAATTGATACATACATTGTGAAAAAATTTGAAATGTACTGTTGCAAAGCAGGTAAATTGGCCAAATTCCATGTCTGTCATCAGGTAAATCCATCTTGCAAAGCTCCAGTCTGAAACAATTGTGCCAGGTCTGAAACAGACCTGACCAATCAGCGTCATTTGAGGAGAACAAGGTGGTAGCTACAGGTGGGGTTTAGTTGTACTGGAAGCCGATGGTAATGGCTGCCTCTGGTGTAGTGTTTAGCTTGGTGTGTTAGGTTAGGGTTGGACAGGAGGTAAACTAACCAGGAAAGCTTTTTCTGTTTTAATAAAAATATCAAGTAATCTTAACTCATCATTTCAAGTCAACTGAAAGTTTTAAGGCAGCATAAACACAAACTTTTCTTAGCTGAAAAAAAAACAAATACAACTAATTTCTTTTTTTACAGAATAGCCAGAGAAATTCCAGTAACAGGGGAGTGTTGTTGTACCCTTTTGCCTGTGAGGTTCATGTAGTTCAACGGCAGCAGCACCAACAGCTATGTGTCTCTAGCTGGCTCTTCCCTTCTCTTCTCAACAGGGTAATGGTTTTAAGAGTGATGATGTTAACTGGTGACTTGCAGCAGAATGCGTCTAGTTGTGAGTATCTTTGACATTATAGTGAAAACTAAATAAAAGCATTTGTTAAGATAGGTTCTGTCTTCAACAACTGTTGTAACAAACACATTATGCTGCAAGTTCACAGTTCACACGGATCACTTTTTAAACAACAAGATTCCCACTGGTGTTGCTTCACTCTCTTCTGCAGCATCCCCTTGTGTCTCTCCATACAATATTTAATCTAAACTGCAGTCTGCACTATTGTAGCCCTGAATGTCTGTCCAACATCACAGCACTGAGGTTTTCCCCTTCTATATCACTGCTTTCAGTCATGTTTCTTCAATGAGTGATCTCACCATAGTCTGTAGAAAAAATTACACAAAGTCTGGGTGAGGTCAGCCAATTTTTCTCTGCAGGGAGCTTTTGAGGCCAGTCTGAGATGGTGGGGTCTTAAGCCTTACGACAAACAGCTGCATCACAAACAGCTTGCAGTCATGTCAGTCGTGCTCCTATTATGCATGATTTGTCTCCACTGTTCTTCATAAAAACAAACAAATGAGGGAGCTATAAAAAAAATCACCTTGTGTGGAGTGTGTACTCATAGATATGAGAGCTATCCTAACCAGACTCGTTTCTGAACCTGACTGTACCCATGACGTTTTTTTTACTGTTAAAATGGGCATCTTAACATCTGCCGTGTTTCTGACTTCTGGTGCTTCTCCAATCAGCCTCAAGTGGCAACGGAGGAACTGCAGTTCTTTGCACTTCTGCATTGGCTTCATTTTTGAACACTGCAGGTTGCCACTTGATTTTCGCCAGCTGATCTTGGATGTGATGTTCTTACTCTGCCCCTCTCAGAGGTGATTCTCCGTTGGCAGGGAAAGAAAAAATGCAGAAGTGTTTTGAAGTTGTTCAAAAGGCTTCTGAAAACTTTGCTGGAGCTTCTGGAGTTTTGCTGGAACATGAAGAGGGGGCTTTTCTTGCTGTGAACACTCAGGGGAGGGAAACATTTTGCATTCATGATGAAACTTCAACTAATAGGCCCAGCTTTCATTGACACTGGTCTATGAAATGATCCTGCATTTATCTGGGACAGGCACCAGTAAGAGATGGATCTTTGGTTATTGTCAAACCAAACATGCAAACAAATAAAATGACGAATTACTTACAGTACTTGATTGTGCTTTCTGCCATCTTACTGCCCAGCTGGTACATGTACTACACTATGTTACAAAAGTATTAAGCCGCCTGACCATTAAACCAACAGGGACTGTAATGACATTGTATTCAAATACAAGTTCTTTAATATGGAGCTGATCCCCTTTTGCAGCTATAACAGCCTCCACTCTAACAGAAAGCTTTCTGCGAGATGTTGGGCCTCCCCCAAACTGTTACTGCAAAGTACAGCATTGTCTAAAATGTCTTAATATGCTGAAGCATTAAGACTGACCTTCACTGGACATAAGGGGCTAAAAACCCTGAAAACAGCCCCATACCATTATCCTGTCTCCACCAAAATTCACAGGTGGCACAGTGCAGTCAGGCAGGTAACGTTCTCCCAGACTCATCCATCCGACTGCCAAACAAAGAAGTGTGATTCTTCACTCAACAGGACACATTTCCACTGTACCAAAGTTTAAGGTTGGTGTTCTTTACACCACTCCAACGCTTAGTATTGGACTTGGTGATGTTTGGCTTACATGCAGCTGCTCAGCCATAGACACCCATTCCATGAAGGTCTCACCGCACAGTATTTGTGCTTACGTTAATGCCAGTGGAAGTACAGATCTCTTCAGCTATGGAATCAGCAGAGCGTTGAAGACTTTTACACTCCATGCACCTCAGTGATTGTTGACACTGATCTGTGATTTTACATGGTCCTCTGCTTCGTGGATGAGTTGCTGTTGTTCCTAAACGCTTCTGCTTTCCAATAATATCACTTAGAGTTGATTGTGAAATATCCAGCACCAATAAAATTTCACAAACTGTGTTATTGCAAAGGTGGCATCCATTACGGTACCATGTTTCAAGTCACTGAGATCCTCAGAATGACCCATTTTGTATGTAAAAATGTAAAAATGTTTGCAACTGGAGACTGCATGGCTAGATGCTTGATTTTATACCCCTGTGTTAATGGTTCTGTTTCTGCATTTAGTAACTATCAGTTGTGGCCAAATGCTTTTGTCCATAGACAGATATCTATTTACTTGCTTTTGCTACTTTTTCTTCTTATTTTTGATCATCAAACTGTTTGAATACTAAATGCACTGTAATTGAAGCCCGCCTTTGTCAAAACATGAGGCAACACCAGGCTAGTAAAAGAGACTTATCTTCAAAGTGGAATGGGTTTTTATCAGAAGCTTTACAATATATTAGTATCATAGTTATGAAGCTGGTTGAAATTCTGCAATTTCCTCCATTAACCACATGAAACCTCAAAACTCATTAGCAATGGACGGACAATTATTTTAACCTTGCAAAGCAGATGGATACGCCTGTTTCCTTGTTTCTCACTGGCAAGTCCATCTTGCAAAGCTCCCGTCTGAACCGTTTGGGCCCGGTTAGAAAGTGACAGGACCAATCAGCTTACAAGGGGCAGTACTTTCAGGCGCAGCAGAGTCGTGACATAAACAAGCAGCAGCAAGAGCTGGTGCAGTTATGGAGGAAGAGATTAGCGTGGATGCTGCTAAAGTGCCAGTTTTATCAGAACTTGACAACATTTCTTCGTCAAAAGAAGAACAAAGAAGAGCAGTGAGTTGTTTTCTTTTCAAAAATGACAAAAGTTGAGTACTTACATGTCTATGGTCTCCATGTTTTGTGTCATTCCTCAGTAGCTGTGCACGCACAGCTCGATAGCGGCCATGTCATGTGTTTTGTTGCTCTGATTGGCCCGTAGAGATGTGACAGACAGAATGTTCACCCAATCATAGTCCGAGTTTTTTTTTCAAAGCCTCTGCTTTTTCTCAAACGTTTCCTATTGAAGCTTTCCCAGATGGATGTGTAAAACAAATCCATCTGGTGTGCCAGGTTACATTTGTGCAGCTTTTTAGAGCAAAATCTACTTCACAAGAGAGGCCTTGCCAACATAACAGCTGTACAAAATTTACAGAAGTATTCAACACAGCAAGGAAAAAAGAAACTTCCAGCAGACTTTCTTTTCTATGGTTGCCTTGCTTTTAGTCTGACTAGAAATACAAGACCTGAGATCAGAGTTGGATTTCAAAGATGCCGTCTAAAAGCAGACTAAAATGCACTTGCATGCAGATGGCTATTGATAGAGATTAATGAAAAGCTCTGCCTCAGATAATAGCTCTTTGGATCTAGGATTACATTACAGCCACTGTCGATCTCTTCTTTTGCTCTGTTTTCAAGGACTGTTTATCGACACGGATTTGGAGCATGCTGAAATACTGGTGGATAATTATACTGGAACTACAAACAGACACCAGAACATTTCTAACTCCTTGGCTCATGCCATTCGTCCTACTGGTCCTGCACTTATAAATATGACAGAACTGTACATTGCTGTCTCTGGCCATGTGAACAGTATAGTTTGACTGGTAATAATGCAAAACCTTCTCCCTGCCTCATACATCCCTCTAGAAACAGGTGTGCAAAAGAAATGATGCTTTTCCATATTTTCACAGCAAAATCATCACACACAAAAGCTAGAGCTATTGTTAACTGGTTGTTCCTGTTATTAGACAAATAAGCATCCATCCATGCAATTATGACTTGTTTACACCTATTACACATGACCAGACCTTGGGAATGATGGCAGAAAAAGATGCTTTTATGTGTCTTTGTGTAAGCTGTCAAAACAAACATAAAGAAAGCTGTGAGCTTTTCCTTACACATCACCTCTAAATCTCTGCATTACAACTGAAAATCGAGCCTTACTGTCAATTTTCTCAACTGTAACCATCACTAAAACAGTAAAATCCAACCATCCTGGTTCTTTGGAGAAGTCCTACCAACCTTCCACACCGTTGATTTGAGCAGCTCTAAGCTTCCCTGAAAATAATTTTTGTTTGATGTCATCTATATTGATCACATGACTGTTCACCAGCTAAATTAGCCATGTGCTAAGTTGCATAGTTGAACAACCCCAGCACTGCACCGGAAGTAGGTCATAGTAAAATTACTTTGAGTTTATATTAAAGACCCTGTAAAGTGAATATAGATCTGTATTTAGGTTTGTTGTATGACAGGTCACTGTGTTATGAACCCCCAGGTCAAATTTCAGCCTAATAAAACCTCTCTAGTTTTATAATATCAAGCTTCAAAATCATGAAAAATGAGGCAGTAACATCTGCTCCAGGATGGTGTGGGCGTGTCTGTTGAATGAGTTGAAGCCATGCCAACTCAGGAGAAATTTGATCCTCTCAAATATATTGTGAGGATCAAATTTATATTTTATTAAATAATATATAATAATATTTACAACCTGAATTGAGGAAAGCAGTCATGCCTCTTGACCTTTTGTTGACCTTAGAAGAAGAGACAGAGTCAGTTTTCTGGCTCAATCTCTGTTATACTTTAAATGATCCATAGGCCACTGTAGCTGATCGATTTGGCAAATTTACCTCAAAATGAACAGAAAATGGCATTTAATGACTGTTAACTTTCACTAAAGGCAGTGACATCAGTTAACAACAGACTGTACTGAGATGAACTGCTCTGTGATTTTATACTGAAGTGTTAGAGGGGCGGTGTTATTCCCTACTGTGGGCTCGTGACATCACGAGCCCACAGTGAACCAATCAAATTGAACTAAGTCTCAATCCAAAATCCACTCACATGTAGATCTCAGTGTTTTCACATGTTTACAGCAACTATATTCCGACATACCTTGTGTCTTAAAACAAAAATAATGGATTTCACTTTACAGGGTCTTTAAAGGATTCTTGCAACATATCTTCTCAATAACACAATATATGTACTTTTCCCTATGTACTTATTTGGCAACTGGCATACTTTCCTGTTAATGGCCATTCATTTTCTTATATCCCAGACATCCGTGTTTAACCATCTATGAGGATGACCAGTTTAAATTAAGGAGTTTATCGGTTAAAAAATTTAAGGTCATTGGGCCTATCTTCCCTTCTTAGGAAGGGTGTAAGATTTCACACTACCACAGAGACCATCCAAGCTCTTTCTCTGGACCCACCTCTGTACCACCATTGTCAAGCTGTTATAAACCTCTCAGAGGCCAATAACCACCAACTGGTAGCTCTAGTTGTTTAAATTATGCAAACCTTTTACAGTCATACATTCTCCTTTAAGCAGAACATCCATTTGGATTACCTTTCATGCAGTTCTTTGACATCAAGCTGCTATGTTTATAATATTATTTCTTGTGTATTTCATTGGTAAATAACATGATTTAAAAGTGTGTTTTGTTTCAAACCTAGATATAGCAAGAAATTAACCTGGCACGCCAGATGGATTTGTTTCACACATGCATCTGGAAAACCCAAAGACAGTGTTTGGGACAGTGTTTTTGAAAAAAAAAAAAAAAAAAAACAACTTGGAGGGTGATTGGATGAACATTCTCTCTGGCACATCTTTTTGAGCCAATCAGAGCAACAAAGTATGTGATGTAGCTGCTACCGAGCTGCACCCCTACCAAAGGAGTAAACTCCATACAGAACTGCATAACATGAACCATGGCGACTGTAGACATGTCAGTCTACAACTTTTGTCGTTTTTGAAAAGAAAACAACTCAATGTCATCAAGTTCTGATAAAACTGGTGCCCAAATGGTCCAGACAGGAGCTTTGCAAGATGGATTTGCCAGTGAGAAACATGGAAACCGGCAAGGTTAGCAAGAAATATGAAATATAATGACACTGTCTAGTGGTGACCTTTTAGCTATGTACTTAACACCATAAACACGTTTATCTCTCAGATGTACCTCGCTCTGGATAAAAGTGTCTGCTAAATGACATTGTGGCATTGTTAATGAAAGTATAACTGACCTTATGATGTGTAGCTATAGGCACAATTCTTACAGTTTTAAATATATTCAGACAAAAACACTGGTATCTTTTTGTAGTCTGGACTATTGGCCTTAAAGGATTTCAGTTGGTGTCCTTCAATTAAACTTATGTACACAGTCATTCTTTTGTAAAGTAAGAGCCAAATAAGAAGGGAAAGGAAAAGCATGACGGCTAAAGCATTCACAGAGGTCAAAATGACTCACAAAAAAAACATGAAGAGATTCATATCCTGAAAAAAACCTATTACATCTCATTTTAAGGTTAATAGGTTTGTGTCCTTGTCCTTACTATCAATTTCCATCAGTAAGAATTTTAATTTTCAGGTCTTCAAAAATCATTTAGAAGCTCTTTTGTGTTGAATTCCAACAAAATTATTCATTTACTTCTCTGAATGATGAAGTTATCAATTTGTAATCTTCTTACATTACTCTGATTTGAGCCAACTTTAAAACAAGCCAACAGACATTCAACTATTTGTGTAAATCATTTCTCTAATGTAACAGTGCTTCTTGGCAACTAATCTTATCCCACTGGGAAGCCTGTTTATTTCCCTTTTAAATGTTGCTAAATTTGTAAGGAACATGCATTTGTGGGATGAAACAGCAGAGCTGAGTATGTGGGTTGCGCCCATGAAAAATGTGCCAAATCTTCTCTGCCACTGCCAAACAGCTTATTCTGCTGTTGCCACTGACTTTTGTTTTGTGCTGCTGGTACCCCGCTGTGCTGACAATCAGGCGCCTGATTGGCACCTCCTATGTTCAGCGATGAGCTCTGATTCTGCCTATGGCAGTTGGACTGCAGGGTCAAAGTGTGGAGAAGACACAGAGAATGCTATGCTGATTGCTGCACCAAACATCTTTTGGTGGAGGCAGTGTGATGGAGAAGTGTGGCATCTCACCTCAGTGGAAAATTGGGCTAGTCATCAGTGGAGGCAATCTTAATTCAGAGTGATATAGAGATGAGATTCTGCAACCAGTGGAAATCCCATATCTCCACATTCTGGGACCAAACTCTATCCTCAGAGATGACGCTTGCTCCCACAGAGCAGGGTTTATCAGAGACTAACTCCAGAATTTGGGAGTGGAGACAATGGAATGGCCTTTCAGCAGTCCTGGCCTCAACCCCATTGAACACTTGTGGGATCAGCTTGAGCGTGCTGTCTGTGCCAGAGTGACCAACACGACCACATTGGCTGACTGGCGACAAATGCTGGTTGAAGAATGGGATGCCATCCCACAGCAGTGTTTGACAAGGCTGGTGACCAGCATGAGGAGTAAGTGCCAGGCTTTTGTGGCTGTGTATGGTTCTTACACACAAATTAATGAATAACTTGTTAAATGTCTTGTTTCTTCAGACTTCAATCATCCAATTCACCAAACAAGAGTCAATGGCAGAAAAAGCTGTTTGGCAATGGCAGATATTTGGCAAATTTTTCATGGGTACAACCCTAATACTCAGCTCTGCTGCTCACCCCACAAATGCATGTTCCTTACAAATGTGGCGCCATTTAAAATGGAATTAAACAGGCTTTCCAACAGTAGAAGATTTTTTGCCAAGAAGCATTGCTACAACAAAGAAATGATCTTCCAAACACAAATTTCCTTACTTTTTGTGCTTGCTTTACATCAGTTTAGAGCCATGTTTGATGTGAGGATAAATTTAACCATCTTATAACATGAATTATTTTGATTTATGGATTACTAGACGTGAGTAAAAAAAAACAAAAAAACAACTAAATGGCAACGTATCAGCTAAACACTTGCACATGCCCCAGGTCAGTATAAATCATTGAATGACACATATTTTTGTCAATAAACGTAAAGCGCAGTTTTTCTACCACACAGCATTATTTTGTAATTATTGAAGGTCATTTTAAGACCGTCCAAAAGAGGCTTTATTGACTGATACGACATTTTACTATTGACATAGCTGACACAATGCTTGTGATTCAAACTAGCCAGAGAGCCAATGCACCCTGTCACACTGACAACAGAATTGTACTTCTATCTATGAATGTCAGCTTGACCTCACATCTAAACTATCTGGACACGTTTGACCCAAAAGCCCAGTTCATTGAATCACTGCTAACAAAAGCGCACCATCCTCATGTCCTCGGGTATGATTCATGTTGACTCAGGCATGGTCTGCAGGAGATGAAAACATAACCATGTCCAAATACAGAAAACTCATCAGTAGAGCTGTAAAGGTAAATTAAATTTGTCCCATATCTTCAAAAAACACTGTATCCACACTGCATGGGCTCATTTCATTGTCAGAGCTGCAGGGTGTGGATATGGAATTATAAAGAGAGTCATTGTTGGTGTTTTTGAAATAATAAAAACATCCATAATAGCCCGACTCCATTGTCTGCATGGAGTACAGTGTTGTGAAAAAGTATTTGTTAATTTGTCACACTTAAATGTTTCATATTATAACACATATTTTAATATCAGACAAAGTTAACTTGAGTGTATATAAAATGCATTTCCTAAATGATGATTTCATCCATTAGGAGAAAAAAGCCATAGAAACATACCTGGCCAATGTGAAAAGTAATAGCCCCCCTTATCCAGTCATGAGTTAACTGTGATTAACCACATTTTTCACTAGCCCCACTCAGTCCTGATTACTACCAGACCTGCTGGATCTAGAAATTACTTAAATAGAACCAGTCTAACAAAGTGAAGTAGGCTAAAAGATCGCAAAAACGCAACACGTCATGCCACAATTAATTTCAAGTAATTGACATCTAACTGTCTGGAAAATTATATCTAAAGCCAGAACTGCAGCCAGCCATGGTGAGAGCCATTATCCACAAAAGGAGAAAACTTGGAACAGTGGTGAACATTCTTAGGAGTGGTCGGCCAACCAAAATCATTACAAGAGTCCATTGACGACTTATGCAGAAGGTCACAAAAGAACCCAGAACAACATTAAAGACCTGCAGGCCTCACTGGCCTAAGTTAAGGTCAGAGTTCATGATTCAACAATTAGAAAGACACTGGGCAAAAATAGCTTCCAAGGCGGGGGTTCCAAGGCGAAAACCACTAGTGACCCAGAAAGAACATAAAGGTTCATCTCACATTTCACAGAAATATCTTGATTATCCTCAAAACTTTAGGGAAAATATTCTGTACACTGACGAGAAAGTTGAATTTTTTTGGAAGGTGTGCGTCCCATTATATCTGGCGTAAAACTAACAAAGCATTTCATAAGAAGAACATCACACTACCAGTCAAACATGGTGGTGGCAGTGTGATGGTCTGGGGCTGCTTTGCTGCTTCAGGACCTGGACCACTTGCTGTGATTGATGAAACCATGAGGTCTGCTGTAGGACAAAGATCCAAAACACTAGTCCACTTCGAGTGGCTTCAAAAAACAAAATGAAGATATTGGAGTGATCTGGTCAAGTCTGGACTGAAATCTGATTGAGATGCTTCACATGGGACATGGTAGGTAACTGGCTTCAGGTGTGATCTCTTCAGGTGTAATTTCTACATTGCCAGCACCTGTTACTTGCCACAGGTGAGTTTAAATGAGCATCACATGCTTGAAATAAAACGATTTACCCACGGTTCTAAAAGGGCGCCAATGATTTTGTCCGGCCCATTTTTTGAGTTTTGTGTAAAATTATGTCAGTTTTGGCTTTTTTCTTCTGCTTTTTTGTGTCGTTCCAATGCACATACAGGAAATAAATGCGTATATACCAAAATCATTTGTAATTGCAACAATTTCTGGGAGAAATTGAGGATTTTCTGTAAAAATTCCAGGGCTGCCAACACTTTCGTCCATGACAGTATATAAGTGTGCTCGGGTATGGATCCATGTTACTAATGTGAAAGCAGTCCAATACTAACTCTTAAATTCTACTTTTACTCAAAGTCACTTTGGAGTAAAATATAAGTCCTTCAGCTTCGTTAACCATCTGGTGTTTTCGAGTACTATATGGTAGGATTATAAGTTAATAACAGCTACTATCTGCTACCAGAAACTGTTTTAATAAGACCAGTGAGAATGAACTTAAGAGAAAAAAATCATAAAAAACAAAACACTGGCTGGAAAAAGGCGCTCTGAGAACCTGCAGAATTGAATAATTAATTCCAATTTGTTCTTTTTCCCCAATAAAGAGAAAGAAGCACATGGGAATAAAGTATAAGAAACAGAAAATAATAACTGAAATAATGGCCAAAATTCCAATCAAAAGTGCCAGTGCTTTGAAAGGTAGATGTAATTAGTTTTAGATGGCAAACCAAAATCAAATAGACCTTCCCCCTGGCAGACATTTCAACCAGTCAATCTCAGCTGAAACTGATATCATCATTAACGGCTGAGTTCCATTTATGTGGGCCAATGCTGGGGCACATTTATTTTGCATGCTGGCTCAAAGCTCTCTGGATTAAATAAAAGATAGCTCTAATTACTTTTATTCATTCACTTGTTTTTTTTTTTTCTGAAATAACACCATAAAAATGTCTTTTAGCAGGTTGAATGTTGACTCTATCCTCTGAGGAATTGAACAAAGTAAGAGCTGTAACCTGGAGCAGACGAGCTTAGAAAATCTTTGTTAGTTACCTTTAGAGCTTTGTGCAGCTGGGTAGCATCGTATAAGGCTGGAGGGGTCATCAACGCAACGATCAGACTCTCAAACAGTCCACCGAGCTCCGATTTCAAGGCGCTGACCAAATCCTGAGGGGAAAAAATGATGAATGAGATGAAGAGCAAAAAAAGTAATAACTATACCTATAAACTTTGTTGCTTCTTTGGAATTCTGCAACATGAGTCAGGACAAAACTGTTACTATTTACTACACTCATTCAAGTTTTCCAGGACAGTAAATTAAACTATTTAGATTTCAAAAGGGGAAAAGCTCTAATATTTTAACATTATAGTGCAGAAATCTTGAAAGCACTCCCAGTCCTGATCCAAGAAATGTAAAAGAATTTTTTTTCCACAAAATGCCAATCTCAGATGTAAATAAAGCTAATTCAGTGCTACAGTTTGTCTGCAGTTCCGTCACAGTCCACTTAATGGTGCCTAAAGCCAAGTATCCCTGTTGTAACACATTAAAAGACCATTTTAACATCAGGAACAGAGGTTAAAAGTCTGGTTCAGGACACAGTTGTGATCTGTATTGCTCATGTCTTTACTGGTACACACTATACAGTGATTTTTTAAAATTATTTGACAGTTTGATTATTTCAGAGTTAAACATTATGAATAATTTGGGGCATGGCTGATCTGACTAAGAGGTGGGCTAACGGTCTCTTTGCCTCTTGTTAAGCTGACATAAAGGCTGGGGCAGCATTTCCAGTATGGTGACAACAATTGAGCTCAGCAGTGCAGGTTCTGGAAGTTGGCATTCATTTTCTCCATAGAGGATTTGATTATTAGCAATATTGCAAGAAGTATTCATGTTAGATTTACCATGAGCTACCCTGATGGTGAAAAGATGGTAGCTGTGGTGTAGGTGCTCACACAGAAGTAGGTATACTATTTATTTTTTAAATGAAGCTCAATGTTTATTCATGCAGGACACCGTAGTCATACGCCCAGCTATGATCAGCTGACACCCAGCGGATTCCAATAATCGCCTTCCGGCTCCCACAGCCAATCACAGCTCTTCCCATCAACAGCAGTGTATTTAAATAGGACATACTTCTCACTAATCCCTGCTTGCATTGATGCCGATGCACTACGCTGCAACTGCTAGAAAAGGTTAACCTCCTCCACCCCAGCCTCCTCCTTTATAGCATAAAGCTTGTTGCACCCTCATATTCAGATTCATGCTACTATGGATTAAATGCTTTTGAACTAATTTTATTGTATTCAGTATGCGCTGTCATAAATGTATCCATCCATTTGGGGGTTTCTAGCCATGCGCCCTGGAAAGTCAGAGCATGCTGTTTGACCACTACACCCACGTATACCCTGTAATACACCATTGGGTATAAGCTCCTGGAGGTGACGAAGAAGATATCAACTCCTTTTTAAGAAAAAAAAGCAAAGTCTATTCACAATCTCTGCCAAAATTCTACAGACCCACAGTATCCTCCTAGAGTGTCACACAACATCTATGATTGCGAGGGTCTTCATGGATATGTCTACTGCACCCAAAAACAAAAACTGTTGATGACAAGATCACATGCCACCATATTTTGTCACAACAAATACGCAAACTACAATATATTACACCATTGTCATTTAAAATGTAAGGTATGAAAAATGTACATGTACAATTTGAAACCTTGCAAACTATCCTGAACAATGAATTAAGGAATTGCAATGGACTGTGGGAAACACAGTTCCTTCATCCTCATATAAAAACATCAGCATGGTCTTACTTTCTACATTTCTAAATGCCTTTTAAAAAGTTTTGTGATAAGGATTTGTGAATCACCTATGGAGGATTTACTTCAGGAACCAGAGCCACTGAATAAATAGACAAGCACTGTTGAGCTTTATTGCTAAGTATTTTGTAAATAACAAGTGACATCTCTAAGACTATGCCCACATACAGTCTTTTGTTTTAATGTTGGTGTTTTTGCAACACCAACACGGATGAATGAATGAATAAATGAATGAATGAAAGATATTTTTGCATATTTAGTAGGTATGTGTTACATTTACATGTACCGGAATAATGATTTCTCCTTAAAGCTGTGTATTAGCTTTCCATCTAAAGTGGGTCTTCGGTCAGAGAGATAAGCACAGAAGCAGAGATCTGAATTCCACGTGAACTTTACTCCATTATTGTGCTTCACTTTACATTTTTTAGCTTAACATTTTAGAAGGTAAAAAAAAATTTTGATTACAGGTGCTTGTATTTCTCATTGTTTTATTTAGAATTGTCAACGCAAAGCTCGAAAGCAAGCACCTGTAATAGTTTAAGGGTGTATCAGTATCAATGGCATGGGTCACTTGCACATCTGTGAGTCATTAATTAATCTGGGAGGTACCTACAGTTTTAGGAGTATCATACACCTCCTGATTATGTATTTTTCAGGGACATCCCTGCTTAGTTTAGAAAGACAATGCCAAGCCACATTCTGTATGAGTTACAACAGCATGGCTTCACAATACAAGAGTGCACATACTAGGCTGGCCTGTATGCAAACTAGCTCTGTCTCAAACTGAAAATGTATGGCACAGTACGGCGCTCATTACAGAAACCCCACACTGTTTTAGGTTAAATGATAAAGCAAGAACAGGAAAGAATTCCAGATGATTAGTGTCTTCAGTCCTAAGATGCATACAGAGGGTTGTTAAAGGAAAGGTGATGTGTGCTCCTGTCCCATCTTTTTTGGAACAAAAACTCAAAATGCATATGCCAAAAACAGTTTAGACTTTCTTTTCAATTCAAACATTAAAATCTTGTTGTTTTGCTTTTTTTCTATTGAATATAAGTTGGAAAACTGTATTGTTTTAATTGACATTTCACACGGTGTCCCAACTTTCTTTGAAGTGAGGAAATTTTGTTTGTGTAAGTCTCATGAATATCATAGATTTCTGTGACTGATTGTTGAGTAATTGAAAATTAAGGCACATTATGATGCTTTGTTATGCTCTTTGTGATGTGGCTTCATTATTGATCTCTGATCTAAGTTGTTAGTCCACAGTTAGCGGAGCGATTCGCCGCTCATTTATAGCTGACAAAAGTGACTGCTGAAGACCCCTGTATTTTTTCTTTGTTTTCAGAATAATGGCATGCTGCTGTATAAGACTATTTTCAATTTCTTTCATATCAAATTCAGTGGTAGTTTAAGGCCGTCTTTGTGTGGAATATCACACTTTATAGCAAGATGAAATGGGATAAAAGCAAAGTTAGCTCCTTTGTGTGCACATTGTGATAATACACTTCATTTATAGAGATATTCCATCTGCACTTCTTTGATTGTTTTTAGTGTACTCTTATACTCTGAAGCAGTTTCATCTATTTTTACTCCAGGCAGCAATTACATTTGTCAGAATGTTTTTCAGTAACCCACACAGAAAGAACATTAACTCACAGCTTTCAATCCACAGGTGGTCATAAAGTAACCTGACAGTGTGACAGAACAGGAAACTGTTAAATGTCCCAGGCTACCAGCTAATGGCGCTGCACTCTGATCCACAGAAAATGATGGAAATGAGACTTTCCACCTCCTCTGTGACTAATTTTTGGCTTAAATGGTTGTTGAAACTTTCTACAAATTGTCATCTCTCTCCCTGTGGTTGTTAATGACAGAAATCTGAATGGCTGAATGTCTGGAAATCATGCAATAAAAACAATGTAGCTGAGGCAGTGACTGATGGAAGATGTTACATTAATGAAGACAATTCAACAAGAAAAGTAAGTTTAAGAAAAGTACTGGATCTACATAAAAGTGGCCCTGAAGCTGTATTATACAGTTTGTTTGCTTAGGAGGTCATGCCATAGCGAAGAACTTCAGATGAGGGCCAGAAGGGATTTCTGAAAAAGAACCATCAAAATGACAAAGTTTTTCAGAGTGTATGTCTCAGCCAACCATTCGAAATGAGAAAAAAAATTGGGGGTGGGGTGATTCTGGCCTGCATGCATGCAGGCCAAGGTCTTTTCACTCCTGGAGACTGCTGCAGCACAACCAGGGCCTCATGGCAACACTACTGCCCGCGTGGACGGTACCCTAGGCCAGTGTTTCTCAACCTGGGGGTCGCAAGACACTGAGAGGTTGTTGACAGATGCCTTCAAAAAAATAAAGAATATTTTAAGTGATTTTAAACTGAATATTTTACCTGTTTAATAAAAATATACATATAAAATTAGTTAAATGTCAAAAACATGAATATTTGGTGAGATTTACTCTATCAAAGTAATGTTTAAATCCCTAAAATGTCAGTCTGCACATGACTGTTCTTAAATGTGCATGTTTGTGTTCAACTATGCTTCAACCACCCTCAGGGGCAGTGGGGGTCCCCTGATCTCTGTTACCATTATTTTGTGCTTAATTGAGGCATCAACCCCTTACTCTGCTCTAAAGGTGTGGACTTTTTTCAACAGATTACTTTTCCATGCCCCCGGTGTTATGCAAGGACATCCAGAGCAAGACCGGGGTTGTGCCAATCCCCCTTCCTGCTTCCTTGGGTGGCTGACTCACCACATGTACACCTTACTTGACTCAATTTTTGACCCAAACCTTAACCAGTAAATGAATAAAAACACAGATTAATCATACGACCAAGTTCAACCACAAAATCCTACTGTAGTCTTCCAGTGTGGATGTTAACATTTTTGAGGATAAAGAGGTGAAAGGCAGGGCAAACATGTGAGGAGGCCAAGGTCTGCTTTACAGTAAATTTTGATTAAAAAGCTGACAAATGGAGACAAATGGAGACTGTGCATGGCGCATAGGGCCTCATCACCCGGGGGGGGGGCATAGTTTGAGCGTTTCCTTCTCTCTCTCTGCACATCAGGCTGATGTTTGTATGATAAATATGATCAAGTTAGTAAATTAACCCTCAAGATGTCTATTTTTGGAGATCTGTGCCATCCATGATCAATTAAGTTTCCAGCTGCTCTTTCGCTCTTCTGATACTTGCTGCACAGAAATGCTCTTATCTCATGTATATCTAACACAAATGAATATCTATCTTTTGTTATATAATCTTTAAGTTTAAAAAGAGAAAAATAATGAAGGGATGAAGATCAAAACAGCCTCAAGGTGATGTTTCCAGGGTCTCAGATGCTTTTGTCTTGAGTGTCTTCAAGGTGATGATGGTGAATAAAGAGGACACAATGACCTGTAACCATTCATCACCGTGACACCTGACTGTCATCAGCTCTCTCTTTCATTCCCAGTGGCCCTCTCACCTTTCCATACGCCTTCTTGTAGGCTGCTTTAATTTGCTGGCGCTGATCGTTGCTACGTGCAGCCAGAAGCATGAGGATGGCGTCTTCATCCGTACCTGGAGCCAATACAGAACACACACACACAAGAAAACATGAGCTCATTCATATAACAAAGGACCAACAGGATAATAATTGAAAATGCTCATTTTTGTTTAGTTTTTATTCAATTTAGTGTTAATAAACCTGAACCTGAAAAATCTGACTTATTGTGGTTCAGGACAAAAGCATACTTCAGGACACAGATGAGAGGATGTTGAGGTCAAGGCCCAGCAAGCACCCAGAAATAATCATGTAAGCATACAATGCTGTGAAAAAGTATTTGCCCCTTTGCTGATTTTTAATCTTTTTTTCACTTTGTTTCAGATCATCAAACAAATTCAAATACTAGACAGAGATGACCTGAGTACTGTAAATAAAAAGTGCAATTTTTAAATGATCATTTCATTTATTAGGGTAAAAAAAAGCCATTCAGACCAACCTGGCCTTATGTAAAAAGGTCTTTGCCCCCTAAACCTACCAAGTGGCTCTGCCACCCTTGATACATGATAACCAACCCTGAGTCATTCACATTGCCATGGAAGAATTTTGTCCCACTCTTCTTTGCAGATTTGCTTTGATTCTGCAACATTGGAGGGTTTTCAAGCATTAACTGCCTGTTTAAGGTCATTCCACAACATCTCAATCAGATTTAGTTCTGACTTTGACTAGGCCAATCCAAAATATTCATTTTGTTCTGTAATCCATTCAGAGTTGGACTTGCTGCTGTATTTTGGATCATAACCCAGGTGTGCTTGAGGTCTCAAACTGATGGCTGGACATTACAACAAGTGGTCCAGGTCGTGAAGTAGGAAAGCAGCCCCAGACCATCACACTGCCACTGCCATGTTTGACTGTTGGTATGATGTTTTTTTTTTTATTAAATGCTGTGTTAGTTTTACACTAGATATAATGAGATGCACTTTCCAAAAAGTTCAACTTTAGTCTTGTCAGCCAACAGACTAACCTTGCAAAGCAGATGGATACGCCTGTTTCCTTGTTTCTCACTGGCAAATCCATCTTGCAAAGCTCCCATCTGAACCGTTAGGGCTCGGTTAGAAAGTGACAGGACCAATCAGCAACAAGGGGCAGTGCTTTCAGGAGCAGCAGAGTCGTAACATAAACAAGCAGCAGCAAGAGCTGGTGCAGTTATGGAGGGAGAGATTAGCATGGATGCTGCTAAAGCGACAGTTTTATCAGAACTTGACGACTACGTCAAGTACGTCACGTGTTTTGTTGCTCTGATTGGCCCGTAGAGATGTGACAGACAGAACATTCACCCAATCATACTCCAAGTTTTTTACAAAGCCTCTGCCTTTTCTCAAACATTTCCTAATGAAGCTTTTCCAGATGGATGGTGTGTCAGGTTACCAACAGACAATCTCATTATGGTTTATTGGATTCCCAAAGCCTTAAGCCCAAAACACACCAGCACCATCCAACGTGCATCAAAAAGTTTACCCCCATCATTATCTATGCACAAACCCACACTAGCTGCAGCTAGACCCCCATGGATGCGCCCCATTGCCGCACTCTAGGCTACTAATCTATTACTGACACCTCTGGCTGTGGCTGGTGTTCCTTGTGAGAACATCTGGTTGGTCCATCTCGAATGCCGTAGTAGTAGCTCTATTTGAAAGCACAGAAATGTACTTTAGCACTAGCTGCTGGTGAAATAGCAGTGTTCCTGTTGTTATTTACTTATCCAGTGAGGCAAGGAGGTGATATCAGGGTGGGCTTTTGGCTCTGATATGAGGCACCCAGCCCAGCAGTGACTGGTGGGATGGTTGACTGTTGACGTGCTGCTGTCCATGTGGGTTGGGTACAGCAACTGAGACACATTAAACGAATGACGTGCAGGTCCAGTAACAGTGTGTTTAAGGCTTTAGAAATGTCTTTGTAATCCTTTCCAGACTAAAATATATCAGTGTCAAAGGAAAAGATGGTCGTTATTTTGGAGGCTATATGAATTTAAAGAGTCTTCATGTTATGATCACGGAGATCGTATGATCTAAGGCAGGCGCACGCCAAAGGGTGCAGTAAGGAAACTGTCATGGATAAAACTGATCCTCAGATAAAGTGAAGGTTTTCCTTTTTCTGTTTTACCTGAATGACTAATTGATTGGTTGGTGCCTGTGTGTAATTTCGGTCGACCAAGTTTTTCTTTGGTTGACGATGGGCCTAGACATTTCAAGCTTTCAAAGATGCACAGAGCCAGAGAAGCTCAGCTGTAAAAAACACTGAATTTTTGTGGAACACGATGTCTGAATGCCAGGAGGACAACAATACATCTGCTTTTGGTTTTCATGAAGACCGACTGAGGTCTGAGCCACAGCAAGGCCTCTCTCCCCCTGAGCAAACACAAGGGGAGAGTCTGTCTGAAGATCATATAGGACCTGGTTGCCAAATTTCTTGATGGACTTCAGGGACAGAGAGACAGCAAGACCTAGAGTGAAGAAATTGAGCTGATGAAGGTGGAGATTTTTTGTCACAGGGCGCAGCTGGATGAGTTTTGCATTGAGAGGCTTTCATGTAGCCACTCTACCAAAAGGCCAGATCGGCGGAGGGCTGCAGTGATGGTTTTTGTTTAATTGATGGTTTAGTTTTTGCTCTTATGTGCATCGTCAGCTGTGAGGCCTTCCATAGAGAGCTGTGTGCCTTTCCAGATCATGCCAGTCAATTTTATTTACCACAAGTGAAGTCCAGTCAAGGTGTAGAAACATCTCTGCAAAGACTGAGAGAAATGGGAGGAACCTGAGCAAAAGTGTTTTTGCATAGGGTCTGTATACTTAAGTCAATGTGATATTTTGTTTTTGATTTTCAGAAATTTGAAGAGTTTTCTAAAATTATGATTTTACTTTGTAATGGTGTGGTACTGAGTGCAGATAAAAGGTATAAAAATGATTTTTTTCATTGTACAATCAGGCAGCAACATAACAAAACTGACAAAAATGTGGGTTGTCTCGTTATTTGTTATTGATCCATTTTTGTTAACAGTTGAAACCTTGCAAAGAGCCTTATTTTTAGAACTCTTCGTTTGAACATTTTAGCAGTAGCCTGTTCCACTTAGCAAGAGCTGCTTGAGAAAAACTGACAGCTATAGCAATAAACTCCTAAATGAGGAGTCAACCCTGCAAAGCTGGCATGCAGCTTTTCAAAGGTCTAGGAATGCCAGTGATCAAACAATCAATAACTCTTGAAATGGAAACAGCTCAAGAAGACAAACAGAAATGAGAGCAGTGAGTGTTTATTCCCTCTGAGCGATCACAACGTTAAATTAGTCTGAGGTAATTACGGCTCAAACCCCTCTGGACCTTTAATGACAGCTTTTACTGGACTGAAGTCAGCCCTGGTTATTGTGGTTCTCCTTCCTTTTTATTCCACATTCAATCACCAGGTATTTGTTTTGATTATTTTTATCACAGACATGGCGTTAGAGATAAAACAGAAGAAAAGGTGGTAGTAGTGGTGGTCAGTGATGTCACACTGAGGTTAATCATTACAACATGTTCTGCACCTTTAATTTAATGATAGTCATCTGGCTCATTGATTTACACTAATGGCCGTAGGGATTTTTACATGTCCTGCTCTGCAATTGAAAGAAGACACATGAGAAAAATCTGGGCAAAGGTCAAGCTGTTAAAAAGAATCCCAATTAGGTTGAAAACCTTTTTTTAACCAACACTAAAATCATGTTATTGGAGACTTTTGTCTTTCATAGATGTTAAAATGATTAGTCTTTTTAAATACCTGATATCTGAGTAGATTTCTGACTTTGGTTTGAAATATTTTTGTCCTGAGTTCATCAACATTGGCTTCAATCAAAGCAGATGCATATTTAAGGAGTTTTTAATCTGGCAAACTGAAGTTAACACCCATTAATGACGTACGAAAGCAGAGTTCATCAGCAGCAAGACTGATTATTACGTAGGAAAGATAAATCATTTGTTATTAGTCATTCCTGAAACTGCTGCTGGGAGGTGGGTGGGACATCAGCACAATGCACAAAGAGCCTTCATATACAGTACATCTCCCACTAGAAAGAGTTGCAGTAAGCGATACATTTGATGGTTAAAAAGGCCTGATTCCTTGTTTAAAAAACACTACTTGTGTGTGGAAAAAAATCACTTAAATCATCTTAACAGTTTTAACAATGTGGGAAGACATGGACAGATTCAACTGATCTCTAACATAATTGTCCTGAGAGAGAATACACAAGGGATTCAGCCAAATCATGAGACCACAAGCCTGCTGTTTGTAGTAATGATTTTACTGTGGTGATTAAATAGACACGAGATCTCACAGAAACTCATGTGATCATTACTTCAGAAGAAAAGCAAATAAGGTGACAATCAGCTGGCTGTTATGGCATCAGTAGATAACTGATATGAATGAAATAACTATTAGGTAAAAATTTACCGAGTTACATAAAACTCAATAAACTAACTAAGGGCGTTTTCTCATTACGCTTAATTGATTTGAACAGCACTGCGGTGTGATTGCCCCCCCCCCCCCCCGTGATTGCAGGATGTCCTTCCTGGACACTGGAAGAGTGATGTCACAGGACGGACTTGTTTGTTTCCGTGCTCCATGAGAAGTCCGCAGTCAAGTAAATTGGTCAGGTGTTATGTTAAAGCAAGTTGTGTTAATTAAGTCAACAAAAGATAGTCGCTGCCCCCTGATAATTCTACATAACACTACACAATCGAGTGACTGATGGGATCTCTCCACATAAAATGAAGCCTCTTTATATCTGTTCTGCTTGCATGTTCTTTATCACTCATTCATTCATACTGTGAAAACATCCAGTTACAAGCAGCACTGATATAACAGCAAAAATAGTCATTTTAGTGTCAGACTCTTTGCTTTTCTATACCAGTTTGAATTTCTGAATCTTCTTGATGTCATGTCTTGCCTCTTGAGGCCCCTGCTTCCCCTGCCTGACAGGATAATCTTCAGTCTGTGAGAGAGATGTGTGAGGAAGCTACTCAGGAGGATTTCAGAGGCAGACTGTCATACACTTTTCTGGAAATTTTCTGGAATGCATGTGAGAAAACAACCAATAAGCAACAACATAACTCAATCTTAAGATAGTAGTGTCAAAGTTGATTGCTACCTGCCAAGGACTACAGATGTAAATCAGCAGGTTTGCTTACTTTGGCATTTTACCATTAGCTTGCATTTAACAGCAAGAATGAAACAGTACAAACCTAGCCTGCAGTAAACCAGATTTCTTACCACCCTGCTATTGCAGCCTGCTTGCTTACACATATTACACATGACCAGCGCTCATAAAATGAGTGCTGAAAGACAATTCTTTTATTTGTCTAAATTAAAACTGTGAGCTTTTCTTTTTATACCAGAGTCAGTGCACAATATATGCCTATGTTTAATGCATAAACAACAGCACCATGTCAGCAGATAAGCTCTAGGTTAGCCTGTTAGCACATTAGCTGCTACCATAACTTAGCAGTTTACACCAGTCAAATAGCATCCTCCACTGAAAACATCATTGAAACAAAATACTAACCAGTGCTCTGTTTACTAGACACCACATTAATACTTTTACAGTTAATTGTTCTGTATAAGTCCTCATAAACTGATGATCTCAACTGTAACCTCAGATAAGAAGTCGAAATTTTGACTTTTAATCTCATAATTATGATTTACGACTTTTTTTAATGCCTAACTTCCACATTTTTATTTTTTTAAGTGGTGGAAATGGACTTCCATATGCAACACATTTCTGCACGTTTTCAAACTTTTTTTCCCAAGGCGCTTCTAAGATCAGGCCAAAGTCTCAAAGCACAGCATATTCATAGCCAAACGAAACAGCCTCTTTAAAATGCATTACTGAATCTTTGGTTGTTGTATTGTGCAGGAATATTGTATAAATTCCCATGGCACACCTAGACTTTCTTCAAGGCACACCAGTGTGCCCAGCCACACCATTTGAGAACAAATGTTCTAGCTAACGCAGTATGATATATAATTATTCAAAATGTACTCATTTGGTAATTGGCATATTTTTCAGCTGGACATCTCAATCTTTAAAATTCTTATCTGTCAGATACCCACCTGTGAAACTGGTGAAAAACCAGTTAATGCCAGCTAACAGAAACCCTGGTGTAGATAGGGTATGTGTAAAGAGGGCATATGTAGGGTAGAGGGGACACACAGAACTGTGTTTTATAGCAGTGCAGTATCACTCAGAGACCTTCAGTGGGTGCCAAAGCGCTCTAAACCAGATTCCGCCATATTGCTAACCTTGCAAAGCAGATGGATATACCTGTTTCATTGGCAAATCCATCTTGCAAAGCTCCCATCTGAACATTTTTGGCCCAGTTAGAGAGTGACAGGACCAATAAGCAACAAGGGGCAGTACTTTTCAGCACGGCAGAGTCGTGACAAAAGCAAACAGCAACAAGAGGCCGGTGCAAATATGGCAGAAGAGATTAGCGTGGATGCTGCTATAGCGTCAGTTTTACAAAAACTTAATGACATTTCTTTGTTAAAAGAAGATGAAGGAACAGCATTGAGTTGTTTTCTTTTCCAAAATGACAAACATCATGTACTGACATGTCTACCATTGCCATGGTTTGCGTTATGCAGTTCTCTATGGAATTAACTCCTCGGTAGGGGCTACGTCACATGTTTTGTTGCATTGATTGGCCTCTAAAGATGTGACAGACATAACGGTCATCCAATCACCCTCCAAGTTTTTTTTCAAAGGCTCTGCCCTTTCCCAAACACCATCTATGGGAGGTTTTTCGGATGGATGTGTGAAACAAATCCATCTGGCGTGTCAGGTTACCATACTGTTGCTTGAACAGGAGCAATGTTTTTAACTGATCTTTGACATCTCTTAATCTTTGACATCTCTAGCTTCATCAGGAAAGGATCTTATGGGCCTTATAATTGGGAGAAATTCTTAAATCCTCCATAAAGTATTTCTGTTCATATATTGGTTATCGTCAGAGAAAAACGCTCCCACAGTATGATCTGAACCTCTACTGATAAAAGTAAATCTCTTATAATGAGCTGTGCTGCAACAGGTAAGACTGAGATAAGGAAAACATGGCAGTCCAGTTTGAATGTTTAACTGAGGTTACTCTCAGTGGTAGGGGTCCTTGGTATCTGGACCTGTTTTTAGGGGCATTGCAGGCTGAAAAGTTTGGTAACCCCTGGACTAATTACAGATTTCAGTGTGTCTAGTACCACACTTTAGGGTCGTATAGGTACAGTCAATACCCAAACAAAAAAAGTAAGATGGTACAGATCAGTTTTTTTGGGTACACTTCCAACTTTTGACAGTGGAAATGCAAGTAATTGGGTACTCTACTGAACCAAACTGAACCAGACTGCCTGTTGAAAATGCAGCTTACCTGTTCTGATTATTTTTTTCTTCTTTAACAGGAAAACAGTCTGGAAATAACATTTTCACCCTCACATTGACACTGTTACTTTTTATTATCTCCTCTCTCTATTGCCACTATCATCATTTTAACTGATTATACACAAAAATTTAAACACAGAAACAGATTAGTCCAAAAGTCTCCCCTCTTCTCATGTCAACAAAACTTGTCCTCCACGTGTAGATGAACAGTAAGGGCTCATTACTGTTGCATTGTTGCAGGAATGACTAAATACTGACATGCCTTTGAATATTTCCCACAACTTAAAGTTTTAAAGTTGGTAAAACTCAGTTTCTTTTCTAATTAGACGAAGCACAAAAGGAAGTAAAGTCACTCCCCATGCACCAGAGAATTGAACTAATTCTTGAGGGCAGCAAATGGAAAAACTTTTGTGACAGATGTGTCATTGTTGGTTTTCGAGAGAGAGGCAAAGCAAGCAATAAACCGCATGATAAAACAGTTCTGTTTGTACTTTTAGGAACAACCTCAAGAGATTTTATTTTAACTAATGGCATAAACAGAACACAACTGTCACATGTGGTAAAATAAACCTACCATAGCTGCCATGTTCAATGAAGCGACTCCATAATAAGCACACACAACTTTAAAAAGAAATTTTCAGACTCCCCTGTCTGCAGATTATGTAGAGATCTGTTTAAGATATTAGCTTAGTAGACCATAATGATGTGATACATGCTGAGATTGAGAGGGAAACAGAAAGAGTAGCTTTCAGAAAGACTGACCGATTCCTTTCATGGCTTTATGCAGGATTTCAGCATCATGTTTGGCATTGAAGTTGACGAAAGGTTTAACACTGCCTCTGTGCTCCTGTGGGAAGAGAGCAACACAAAATAAATAAAACAAAAATAAACACACAAAAACTGAGGCTGGTTGGTTAGCCCGCACAGCCTTCATCTGGCATTTCATTGCCCACTCTCTCCTAACAGTTTTCTACTCTAGCAACTGTCTCGTCCTATAAAATAAAGGCATTAGAAGCTTAAAAATAAAGATAAAGAACTAACATTAAAATGTTGGTTTCTAACCTGTGTTCTGGACCCCCTTGGCAGGGGGTGCCAAAGATCTCAGGGAGGGCCAAGACTTTGTCTACCCTGGGGCTGTCGAAATCAGATTTGCAGGTGTTAGCTAAATTCATGATAAAGCACTTATTTAATAGTTTGTTCAAAGGTCTTTTTGTAGGAAAACATATGAAGGCCTACTTCCTTAAGGATTTAGTTAAAGATGTTCCCAGGCATCTTTTTCCTATTTGGTTAAACGCCCATTTAAACTGTGATTAACTGACTAGTTGAAGAGGAGAAAATGCTTAGAAAACAGTCAAATTTGGGCATGCATATGGTCCAGTGGATTAAGGCGCACACCATATACGTAGGTGGCCTGGGTTTGAGTCCGGCCTGTGGCCCTTTACAACATTTCTCCCCCTCTCTCTTCCCTGTTTCCAAGTCTATCCGCTGTCCTCCTCTCTCTAATAAAGGCACGAAAAGGACCAAAAAATTTTATATATTAAAAAAAAAAAAAAGAAAACAGTCAAATTCATCACAGTCATTGTGTCAGAGCCATGTATGCTGTGTAGAGTGTGGCTAACTTTAGCAGCTAGCTCTGCCAGCCTTCATTCATCTTTGCATCATGATTTGATATGTAGCCTCTTTTCACTTTGGTTAATTGGGTACACTTGAGAATGACCTCGACAGTCTACGTACAACTTTATTTCCATTTTCTGGTTCAAAAAACTGCCACATGGCACAGTTCCTATGACATGCTAAAGGCTAAGCATCTCATGTTTACCTCTTGCAAAATGCAAGGAAAGCTCTGACAGGAAGGCAGCTGCCATTAACTGAAGCTACAGTGGCTACTACTGGCCGGAGGCTTTATTGCGGTTTTAAAAAAGCATTTCATCAGGATTTCAGACAAGTGTTAATAAAAAATGATAGGTAATTAGTTTAACCTACTTGTAAATCTTGTACCGGCTAATTTGGTACGCAAATTTAACCATTACTGCACTCATCCCTTGTTTGAGTAATGGACCAATTAAAACCTGACTTGATTTTTTGACAAGGTGCTCAAGTGGACCTCAATCTTTTCCCTCTGTTACCAGCCATTTTTCTGGACTTGGTCCAACTGACACTTGAACTAGGTGACCAAACCAAAGTCTTGACACACTGAGCTACTGCCAACCCACTTTATGTATCATTGTTTTTCAAGTGCATTACAGATCTGAAGTAATATTCTTCATTCTCTTCTCCATATATGATAAAATGTGGTGTAAATGAGGCTCTGATCCATGTTTTTTCATTTATGCTTATTTCAGATAACAGTTGACTATATTTTGACAGTTTAACCAGAACTACTTAGCTGGTGTCCATTGTTAGGATATGATGCCCTTCAGCCAATTGGAACCAAGTATTCACCCAGACTGTGATAAAATAAATGATAATGGAAGTTCTGGTATATTGATAGGTGCAGCTGACCCTGTCTGAAAAAAGGAACTGAGGAATGCAATAATGCATTGATTTAGCATGTGTATCGACTAATGTCGGACCTGTTCACAAGTATCGGCCACTGGCAAATAATGTGGCTTCAACAAATACCAGTAGCCAATGTTTATCTGTTGTCTAACCA
Organism: Cheilinus undulatus; assembly: GCF_018320785.1. Taxonomy (NCBI): domain Eukaryota; kingdom Metazoa; phylum Chordata; class Actinopteri; order Labriformes; family Labridae; genus Cheilinus; species Cheilinus undulatus. The sequence goes on from NC_054874.1 coordinate 40,798,070, forward strand.
ATCAAATGCTGACATCTGGTATACATGAAGGCTGAATCAAATACAAGGATTTCTTTAACTGGGCAGAGGAAGTCATCTGTTGGACAAATCATGTTACACCAAAGGAAATGATGAAAAAAAATAACAGTAATGATGTTGGCAATTTTCTAAATTTTTATTATGAATGTCATTATCAGCCCTAATTTTCACAATCAGCGCATCTCTAAGAAAGACAACCTAGTGAAGCCACTAAGCCTTCTAATATCATCAAAATTGTGAGCAAATGAGGTAAATCAGTTCATAAGTAGTTATGTTAAAGCCATTAAAGTTATATATTGAGTTTTCGGTCTTCCTTATCCCCCAGGTCAGACCAAAGATTCTTAACACCATGATATCATTTCGGAGCACGACAGGGGACAGTTGTGGCTGAAATCAGGTCGGCTGATGGTGTCTGATAGTGTGACTCAATGTGTCAAGTCACCAACAGCTGCTCTCAGAACAATAGGCCCGTCACAGCCTATCAGCACCACAGAGCCCAGACAGGAAGTGTTGTTGTTGCACACAGGCTACAGTATATGTTTATCAGAGGTTATGGCTCACCTGTTGCCAAGTGTTATTGTTAGATGTAACTAGGTAAAATACAGCCTCTGGCAGTGGGCTCTTAGCCATTCCCAAAGTCAGGACACACACTCACGGCGAGGCGTCTTTCCAGAACCACGGCCCTCGTCTATGGAACAGCCTGCCAGAGGACCTCAGGGCCGCAGAGAACATTCATATTTTTAAGAGCAGGCTCAAGACACACCTTTTTAGCTTAGCTTTTGATTAATATTTATCTATTTTATTCATGATATTTATTTTAGGCCTTCAATCTGTATTTATTTATGAATTTTATTCTTTTCCTACCTTAATTTTTTTAGTTATGCTATTTTATATTTTAGTTCTTAGCTTTTATTTGTATTTAGGTTTTACTTATTTTTATCCTTTTATCATTTTTAGAATCTCCAGTGTTTCCTCTGGGGGAGCCCTCTGCACCAGGAGCGGTGGTCGGCTATGGCTGCAGGGGTCTGTCTCGGGGGTTCCTGGTGGAGGTTTGGTGTCTCTGCCTCATCCCTCCTCTGGGTCCTGCGTCGGTGTCCTGTAGCTGTGGGTGACTCTCTGCTCCTGGTGCAGACGGCTCCTCTGATGGTGCTTTCTCAACTGGTTCATCTGTACTCAGCCTCTTGTACTCAGCCTAATGTCCACTATTTGGGTGTGTGTGTGTGTTTGTGAAACTGTGTGTGTGAGTGGGTGCACATGTAACTATTGTCTGTGGGGTGGTTGATAATGGGATAGGGTGGTTGCGGGTGTGTGGGTGTGAGGGAATGACTCTAGTTGTCTATATTAAGCAAAAGGTGGGGGTGGGTGGGTTTGAGGGAATGTTTTTATTTTGTCTATGTAAAGCACTTTGAGTTACATGTTATGTATGAAAAGTGCTTTATGAATAAAGTTTGATTGATTGATTGATTGATAGTGAGTGTTTGCTCTGCTAATTAAGGGTGACCCCATTTCTTTTAAATGATGCAACTGCTCCAGGAATAACAGGCAGAAATTGACAACAGTCAGGATATATAAGCCCTCAGTCAATTGCTATAAGCCCACCAGATATTCCATGAAGCACCAATGGACTGCTCCAAAGTCTGGATCCTCTCACTTTTGCATGTTTTAGCTGGGGTTACACAATATTATTGGTATTACATCAGCAGTTAAAAAGAGAATTATTGGATCATTGAATATGAAGATTTCAGCGGATATTAACAACTGATACATTGGCTATAGAAATCTGATTTTATCAGCTGTAAAAATTGGCTGTGCAAACAAACAAACATGAGGAGTTTATTGGGAATCAGTCAATCATTTCAGAAGTCTGTTTTTGCAGTACTGAAACTGTTTAAACAAAGAGTCCTAAAAAAACTGAGAGACTCATCACCCCAAGATACTTTGCATCTTTTCACACCAAGGTGTGGAAAGACAAATCTTGTAGAGTCTCTGACTGGAGGAGACCTGAGGAGAAGCTGCAGGGTGTCCAAGACTAGAAAAGCTCTCTTTTCCCCTCCTCATGGGCCATACCATTAACTGCTCCCAGCTTCACCTAAAGTTTGAGCAAAGTCAGCCAATGGGCTGATCAAGTACAACGTTAGCAACGCCATGCCCACTTGCATCCAAAGAAAGACACACCTTCTCCAAAGGACAGTTGGAGCCCTGCTCTTGTCCTAAAACTGAATCTTGACACCACAAGACTTTTAATTTGCTGGAACCGTGGAAGGAACTGGCCACTGCTCACCCCTGGATCTAGTTGGATATCAGACTTTGATCACACATCATGATCCCAAGAGAGAGGCTTTGCTCTGGGCAGAACTAGCTGTGGGAAGCATTTATAGGTGCATTCATTTGTTAAAAGCTGCATTTGTTGTCTTATTGCCTGTGTCTATGTGTTGTTGAGTTACGTTGCTGTGTCCACATAAAGCCATTTTAAGAACTTCAGCAATCTTCTCTCTCTTTCTCTTGTTTCTCTATCTCTCTTTCTTGCAAACACATTTCTCCACTTTTTGCTTTACAGTCTTTTTGTTGTAGTAGTTAGTTTTATTATAGTTATTTGTTTAATGGAGTGCCATTGATTCTGATTGATGCTGACTGATGTTGAATATATTCTATTATAGATCTGAAGAGAAATTGTGTGTAATTATTGCGCATATACACTGTAATAATTTGTTAGTTGAGAAGGTCAGTGCTCATGCTCCCACCTTCCATTTATTTAAATACTGATATTTATTAAATAATAATACAATTATTATCTAAATCTTAGCTCTGAAACTTATTTTTGCTCCTTTTTGGTTGTTGTTCCCTGTTGTTAGGTTGGTGCCCCATTAACTATTAATTTTGATCATAATAATTGTGATTTTCTTCATTCATATTATCAATAAATAGTATAATATAACTATTAAGTTATAAGCGATTACGTGTCTACTCCAGTTGCAGTGGTGTGAACAAGCAGGTTTTTAGAACGTTGCAGAGCGGTCTGTTGCAAACAGTAGCAAGTTGCAACATGTCTCAACTGGATTTAATGAATCTGAACTGAGATTTAAGGATGAAACGAGTTTTTCAAGTGCATTCAAGATCACTGAATGTTTAATATGTGGTTCTAAAAACCTTCAGGAGGCTAAATGATTTTATAAATAATCTCTGTGTATTGCACTTTTACATCACAACAGCTGGCCATGAAAAATGGCTTCAAATGCAAAGCGTCCACAAAAGGCTAGTAGGGAAACTATGATCTAAATCTAGTCTGACTGCAGAATTACGCTAATTTAACAAAAATGTGCTATGCCTCACTTGTAGGAGATTGTTCTCCAGGGAAAATGATATCTGAAGAAAAAGCAATAAAACATCTGCTTCAGTCTCAACCTCCAGCGCAGGTGCACAGAAGGCAGAGAATATTGTCTCTCCCTTCTCTCAGTTACACTTTCTGTTTATTATCTTCTGCTGGTCACCTGCTTCACACAGAAAATACTCCATGTCTGAAGTACTTGTAAGAGAACATCTTTTTAAAAGATAAGGATGAGTTTTGCCTTGAGGTGATGCTCTAAAGCGTTGCTGTCACAGCCTTGATCCTGTCTGCCTGGCTTCATGGAACTGAGCTTAAGGTTGACAGCAGAATTTCTCCTGAGAAACTCTCCTATTATCTCAAAGTTTAGTTTCTTTTATAACTGAGATATAAATCAGCTTTTATTTCATGATCAATTTTGTCTTCTATGAAACACTGAGCACAGAAAGCACTAGAGTTTCACTCAGAGAATAGCTTTTCTCTCGCAAAATTGTGCTTTAAAGATGGAATTTTAACAAACTGTTTTTCGTGAACATTTGAAGGGCCAGATAAAGCAAGATAAAGAAATGACTAGGCTGATCCCTTCTCTTTAATTGTCATTCTTCAAGCATGTTATACAAGGGCCTGAGTCTATTGTTGCCTTCTGTGCTGCCAACCCCTTGTCACATGACCAGTGATGGCAGGAGGACAGAAAGAGCTTAAGACAGTAGCAGCAACCACTGGAAACTATGTGGTGCTATGGCAATGGGCATTGTATTCTTCGTCTTTTCAAAACAATACACATCTACATCACCTGATAACTGCAAAAAGACAAAAATATTCATTTTAACTGTAAGTTTTGGTCACTCAGGGCTATTACAAAGCACCCAGGACACTATTTAGATCACGATATTTAGTAAAATCCCAGCCATAACTTTATTTTTTCAACTTTATTTTCAAGAATTTTTCATAAACTGCATGTACAACAAATTATGCAAGTAAGAAACACAATCAAACTGAGGTTTTGGGTGCCACCACACTCTAAAGAGAGTATTTGAGTGTTAGTTGAAGTACAGGTAATGTAATATTAATAATGAATAATCCAGTTTTGTGCTTTAGTGGCAGTTGTGTACTTTTTTAGGCTATTTCGGCTTAAAATTGCGAGTTGTTCCTTTAACCTAGAACTTTAAGCTTAGGTAAAGCGCACCTTTAAACTACTTTTCCCGCTTATTTTTGCTACTATTATTGCCACTTTTCATCAGTTTTGCAGTATTTGTGACCATTTTTGCCACCTTACACCAATTTGGCTACATTTCAACCCGTTTTCATCAGTTTTTCACACCAATCTTTGTCACTTATAAAATATTTTTGCCACGTTTTAATCACATTTCGTGTAATTTCCTTCCTATTTCTTCCACTTTTAATCAATTTTTGTCACTCTTAAACCCTTTACACCACTTCTTCTGCCCATTTTGCCTCTTCCAAACCAATTCTTACTACTTTCCGACTATTGTTGCCTCTGTTGGCCAATTGTTGCCACTATGAGCCCCTTTCCACCCCTTTTAACACCTATTTTAAGCACTTTTTCTCTAATTTTTGCCACCTTTAGTCCATTTCTGCTACTTTTAAAATCCCATTCCACCACCCTTTCTGGCTATCTTTTAAACCACTTCTTAAAACTCATTTTTATAATAATATAATAATCTTACTGGGTTTTTAAACCCCCCTGCTTTTACTGCTTTTATTGTGTCCCCCTCTTTTTATGGCTATATCAGTTTTACCAGATTATTGTCATTACCATGATTAACATCTTTTACTGTCCGAAAATTTAATTTTGTTAACCTCTGTTTTTAAAGGTGCTATACAAATAAAGTTTATTATTATTATTATTATTTTGCCATTTTTAACCCATTTTAATTACGTTTTTTTTTTTTTTTTCCAGAAAAGTGATTTATATTTTTAAGATGGCTATATACTACAGTATAAATGAATAAAACAGATACTTGTTACTCTTGTTACTTTGAAAAGAGCAGTTATCATTCAGCTAAAAATAAAATATGGTTACCACAGCTTAACTTCACAATGGACCATGATTTTGCTGACCTCCATGGGCCCCCAGTTTGGCTGGGACCCAGAAAGCTCTCCCCTTTATCCCCCTTATAGACGGCCCTGTCATGCATGACTATTCTTGAATGTCAATGGCTGTGTTCAACCTACTTCAGGTACAGTGGGGCTCCCCGGTCCCTGGCCCCTTTATTTTGGGGATCAATGGCTAAAATGTTTGAGAATCCCAAGCTTACTGGCCACATCCACCCTTAAAGTGTGGGCTTTTTTAAATTTTCTTAAGAGATTATTTTCCTGTGCCCCTGGTAAAGATATCTCTGGACATTTTCAAAAAACGTCTCAAGCACCACCTGTTCACCACAGCCTACAGTCTTCACTAAACCCCCCCTTACACTCATCCTACCCCTCACATAGTTTGTCCATGTCTATGTGTTCCTGTAAAGTGTCCTTGGGTTTCTTGAAAGGTGCTATAAAAATTCAAGATATTATTATTATTATTATTATTATTATTATTATTATTATCATCCACAGCATAACTGGAGTTATGCCATTCTTTTTTCTCACCCATCAGCTTACTCGCCACATTTACGCCATATTTACACCTCAGTTTTTGATCCAAATATGCCTTAAAGTTCTGCACAGCTTAAGCTAATAGTGTCTCATGCGCTCAACTGTGCTGTAATGAATGCTGCTAAAGCAATAAACGCAACTTTTACGCCATAAAGCAGCAGCTTCAAAGTCAACCTGATTGTATGGTGTCTTTCTGGAACATCCTGCTTGAGTTTGAAAACATCAATCCTCATGTGAAAATGCCCTGAGACATACAGTATGCACCTTTTTGTCACACTTGAATCAACAGATGTTAAGTACGCCCCTTGAACCTATACATGTTTAAGATGTGCTAATCTCAAAGAGAGGCTGTTTTGTTAACTTCCTTTACAGCCAAAGCACCATCAGGCAGTCATTGTCTCCCTACTGTGCTGTGATGAAATTGTAACCCAGCAGGGATACAATTGACACCTACAGCTTCCACCATCATGGTAATACAATATGGAGCAAATTAGAGCAGCGTCTTCAGCTCAAACTGAGTTCTTGCCATCACTTTACTTTTTAAATCAGCTCATCCTCATCAGACAGTCTGAGGTCCCTCTACAAGCTGAAGAGGATAAAATCAAATCAAGGGTATCAAATGAAGCTGCTCCTTCTCTTTTAGTGCCAATGTGAGAATACAGCACAAGTGAGTCGCACTAATGTTTTCCTAATGAGTGCATTTCGGCAGAAAGTCCTTTCAGGGAATAAGGGATTATCTCAAAGTCAGGATCTGTGCGCATCAAGTCTTCACAGCATATAAGAAATTGAAAAAAGATGGGGATTCAATGAGATGAAAAAGCAATCAAATTATGGGAAAAACAAGGTAACTGGGGATTCATGCAAATCAGAAGTCTGGCTGTGCTGACAGATATTTGTGATGTTTATTGTTTAAAGCTGATCATGCAGCGCCGGCCTCAGAAAGGCACTGACCTTTGAAGAGTCAAGACACACTTCATCACACAAACATGCCGGTTATATCTGCTGCTGTGGCTACAACATGTTCGTGTTGAAGTTGTCTGGTCTCACAGCCTTTATTTTTCTGTGAAGATATTTAAATAAATCAGAGAGGAGACACTTACCATCCTTTTCCCTGATAGAAGACAACCGCTGTATCCTGAAAGAAATGGTGACAAATCACAAAATGCTGCTTATAAGTGACAGAGTAAGAATGTACCTGCCTAAAAAACTGAACTTAATTGCTACAAAACCATGTAGGCATCAATCCAAAGCAATAGCTGTGAGTCTGTATTCTTACTGAGCCTGTCTCTCCCTCCAGGTGATCCTCAGGTAGGAGCTCTTTATTTTCTGTGGAGGCTGCTGTGTCACAGGGGAGAGAGCTGTCAGCCTGCGCTTCCTCATCCACATGCGGCGTTGTGTTTCACTCGCTGTCAGTCAAACAGAAGATCATGACCTCGTACGCTCTGTTTCCCTGGGTGTCCTGTAGAGAAGTGACAAGGGGTTAAAAGTTTCTTCTACAGCTGGTGTCCCCATGGTTCAGAGGGCTGCTGTTAGAGGCAGTTAAGGCTACTCTTTAAAGATCGTATCCTCTTTAGCAGTGTTTCTCATGGGGTAAATTAAAACTAACAATCATGCCATGTGAATATTGTTCTCAGCAGGATGTCAGCATCTTTGAAATGAGCTTTCACTTCCTGAAATGATCAAATTAATACCCCAAATAGGCAAAGATAATGTGAATCTAAGACTCAGCAGTGGCAGAATTTAAAATTGAAGTTTTAAATTGAGTGTTATTAAACATATCCCATGCATAATTCTTTTACAAACTAGAACTACTGCCTGGTGGTTGTATGGCTTCATGAGGAATACAGTTGCTGGACAGAAAGGGGACAGTGGCGGCTCAAGAACAGGGGCCAACAACGTTTGGACAAGGGCCAGCTTCCTATACAGGCAGTCTGGGGGCCAGTCTCTAAAGATAATTAAAAACAACTTTAGGTCTCATTAACATATTTTTGATTAAATGTTTACATTTTCTTTCAAATGCATGTAATTGTTCAGCTCTAACAGTGAGATCAGTCCTATTTATCACAGCCAGCCACAAGGGGGCGACTGAGATATTTGAGCTTAATATCCTGAAGCCAAAAGTTGACATAGAAAATTGCAGTTTTATCAGGAATGGACTGATAAATTTGTGTTTAACATGCATTATAATTGGTAGTAACAGCTGACAGGTGGTTTTCTGAAAAAAATAAAATAAAAAAAATGGATGAAACATAACGTCATCTTGATGACATTGTTCAAATCTCTGTTGTTTTTGGAGTTGTTTTTAAAGCTGTTGGAAGCTTATGTAAAATAAAAATAAAAAACACAACATATATTTTATTTGGCGATGCTCTGGGGGCTGGATGGGAGGATGTGGGGGGCTGATGTGGCCCCTGGGCTGCCAGTTGATGATTCCGTCTCTAGAAGGAGGACTGAGGGGTTTTTGTATAGGCGGAAATCTCATTTCTTTCAGCCTGTAGGTGAATGTTTTGAGATAACTTTGCATGACAGAGCTAGTTGCATGTATGGGGTCATATCGATGCATAAAGGGATAACATTTGATGTCCAAAATCTAAACAATTCATCCTTGAGGACAGAGAGAGGACATTTGTGCAAAGTCTAAAGAAAATCCTCTAAGCCATTGGTTCCCAGCCTGGGGTCCAGGACCCCTGAGGGGGCGAGGCTGCCAAAATTAGACTTGAAAATATTGACTTAAACCATAATAAAGCAGTTATTAAATAGTTTATCCAAAGGTCTTTTGATAAGAAAAGCATGCATATGCGTTTTTTAGGGTTCATCAGTGAATCTATTAAAATCTGTTGATTTTTGGCAGCAGTGTATCACATGCTGAAACCTGGTTTATAAAGAAACCACAGGAAATATACCCTACTGCTTCTTTAATAATGTAGCTAATTAGATTTTAAACACTCCTTTAAATTGTAATGGAGAAAAGCTATGTTCAATAAAATGAAAATATGTGAGTAAGGCAAATGTGCATTAAATTTATATCTCTTTATACTATTTGATTAAGCTTACTTTCTTTCACAGAGCATGAATGAAGCTCAGAGGAGAACAGCTTTGAGGTGCTGAAGAACATTAGTCACTAATAACCTTCATGTCAGTCAGTGGGAGCTTTCTGTCTTTCTTTTCTTTAATAATCATCATTGTGGAATTACACTCTTTGCCATGTTATTTTTAATGAGGTGCATTTCCCTTTTGGTCTCTGTCTTTCACTTTGGTTCTCATGCCCACAATTTCTTCTGACATCATGTTTTCAAGCAGGATTAATCCAAGCTAAATGTAATCATGTGTGTTGTGGCAAACAGGAGACAAACCGGAGACATTTGTGTCTGATGGGAGAGGTGAGATCAGCGGAGTAAAGCGCCACGATGCTGCTCACATATCATCATCGCTCTCCTCGTCCCTGCTAACCTTAATTAAAGAGAGCACTCGTGGTGAGACGGGAACACCATCTTTCAGGTTATCCAGTTACGGATGTTTGCAGTTTCATTTCACAGCCTTCAGACTGACATGGAGACAATTTCCTTAAGCACTAATAAACAAGCACACCAACAGCTAATAAAAAGACAATCACATTAAATGGAGAATGAAACAATTAAAAATTCAATTTACCAAATCTTTCTGAAATAAAGGATAAGGATTTTCATTTAATTCTAAGCATCATTTGTTGTGTCCAAATGAAAGCAGTTTAAATGCTGAATAACCTCTCCAAGGGGGTTCAAATATTTGCCATTTTCTCCCCCACAACCCCCCAAATATTAAAGTCATTAAATATGACTAGAGCTTCTTCCTGGTAGTTAAACCACTGTGAGATATGGAACTGTGAGATTTAACCCTCTGTGAGGCACTCATTGAAACAGTTAGAAATTAAATTTTTAAACCCTAGAATATTATTGGTGGACACCCCAGACTTTTTCTTTTTACTTTTATCAGCTAAATACACTTTTTAAAAAATTTTGTGGTGAAAATCAAGGTCAACAAAGTGACCATATACAGTTCTTTGCCCTTTATGGTTAAAATATCGATAAGTAAAATTAAAAATAAACACACATAAAGTCAAATGTGTTTTTACATACAAAATAGGAATTCATTTGAATACAGTATACTCATTTTAATCACATAATTGTTTTTGAGGTAAATTATAAAACCTTAAGGAGGAATCAACATGCTAAGAGTATTTTAAAATGATTTCAAATTGTGTGAATTTTACCCATTTGAAAAAAATATATGCATAAATACAGTAAATGTAAAATAAAATGTAAAGAATTTAAGTCTGCACGTGACTTTTTGTTTGAATGTGCAAGGCTGTATTCATCTATGCTTCAGACACAGTGGGGGTCCACGGGCTGATAAGTTTGAGAAGTTTGATTCATAAGTAATGGTGGCACCATGAACTTTATCATTCCATCAGGACACCTGTAATAATCACAAATACTGAATAAAGAAGTGAGTTTTAGCGGTTATAAGGCTCACAATAGAAATAAAAATGGATTTATACAATTTAAGAATAAGAAAACTGGTGTATTATTGTAAAGCATGCTAAAATCATGTTTCACTGTTTACACCACATATTCCTTATAATTGTGTGTCATGTTTCTAGTGATGTTTTGTAGATTACCTTTTGGTGTTTCATTATTTCTTGTTTTGTTTCTAGTGTGTTATTTTTGTAATACTTGTCCCTGACTGTGTTTGTATATGTTTCCTTGTCCTCTTGCTGAGTTTCCTGTTTTATTTTGTAGTTGCCTTCCCTTGTGTGTGTGATCCCGGTTTTCTTCCTGCCACAGTTTCCCTCCTCTTTGATTGTCCTCACTAGTTTCACCTGTGTCACTTTTGTCACACCTGTCTCCCTGTATGTAATCACTCCTTGTGTATTTAGGTCTGTGTCTCTCCCTGTCCTTTGTCAGATGGTCGTGTGTCTTTTACCGAGTAGCTCCTAGGGAATTCTCCTGCATTTCGCCTGTGAATTTTTATTGTTTCCTGGCTTTTTGGACTTTGTGATTTGTTTCCTGTGGATTTATTTTAAAGTAAGTTTTTCTTTCAGTGAATCTAAGTTTGTTCTGCATTTGGGTCCTCTGTTTGTTACCTGTGGATGGGGAAATGGCTAAGACTTTGCATCTTGAGAGACTGAGATTCTGCAATGAAAGACAGAAGAAGTGTGTTGAGAATTTATAAGACCCTTTGCTGAATTATTTAAAAAGGGTCGAACATAAAGTTTGCTGGTTAAAAACCAGTTTGCTGTGTATGTTTGTGCTTTGAGAAGTTTTTAATACAAAGCTTTGAATAAGGAACTGTTTCATATGTGGCCTTATCCCAGTGGTTTGTCTGATATTATCTAGGATGGGCCTGTTTCCTTTTTCTCTTTTGGGGGTGAGGGAGTTCTCTTTTTCATTTTTCTTTTTTCTTTTTTTTTTATGTGGGTTTTCTTTGGTCTTTATGTATTTGTTTATAAAATCAATAAATTTTATAAAACGTTTTATGTGCTGTGATTGTTTCGTTAAAAGTAGTATTTAAAAATGGTGATAGTTAAAACTCAGGAATTTTCAAATCCTGTGTTTATTAGCAAACAAGAAAAAAAGCATTCTTAAAAAATGTAAGTCCTTTTAATCTAAACTCAGATGAGAAGGATTTTGCATTGAAATTTTGTTTGTGATATTTGAAAATGCATATGACAATAACCAAGACTGTTTAATTAAATTTTGCTGAATATAGTGATATGTATATTTTAACTTTATTTAATGTTCTCACAAGACTTAAAGCAGGCCAGATTATTGGCTTTGGTGGGCCAGATCTAGCCTGTAGCCCACCAATTGAGATTTCTGTTCTAGATGGTTTTCAGCAAATATTCATGTATTCAACCATAGTCTGTATATCAAGATGGACTTCTGCTGCGTTACATTTACCTCGGAAGTTGGATGTCGGAACTGGGAATGGCGTCACGTTTGTCTGAAAATAAACGGATTTCCCAGTTGCTTGCGTTCCATTTGTCACTGCATGACAAGTCAGAAAACCATGGATACCGTTCTTGCATTAACCAGTCTTTGATTTTAGCAACACTGACCAGTTGCTAGCTGGTGAGCCTTTAAAACAACACAGTGCAAAGTACTTCATGGATTAAAAGACTGTTGCTGCACACTACATGCAACCGCACAGTAGTGCTGTGTTTACAATTTCTAAAGATGCACTGAGAAACAGCAAAAGGTTCTAAAACAGGTCAAAATCAAAGTTTATACTACACTTAATACTTTGTACCACCATGTTGTGACATCGAGGTCGGGATGCTCTGTGCAAGACCGAGTTCACGAGTTGTAAATACGACTTGGAGAGATGTTCCACTTGCCATTTCCAGTTGGAAGTCAGACAAGTCGGAATACGAGTCACGATGACAAATAGAACGCAGCATGAGAATCAGCTGCCTGGGAGTGAAGCCAACCTATTTAGAGCACCTCCTGCTGACTGGCTGCCTCTTTCATGTGAACGGCTGGGATAGTAATCAAAAGATGAAGTTAAATACATGTCTAAATCATTTTTGTTAAACCAGATTCTGCCGCCATGGTTACCATCATGCTGATTTATGTGAAAGTGTTGATTTTACTGAGTAATGTTTGATAAGTTATTTTATACAAAATAGAGCAGATGTAACATAATTCATAACTCTGCCAACAAATGCTTCTCCTTGCAGCATTCTTTACTGGAGTATCAGAGAGAGTAAAGAAGGAAAGGTGAGAAAAAAATCAATAAAAACTTGCAATATAGTCATTAAACATGTCATAATCATAAATGCGTGCCCCCAAACTGGCATAAGAATCTGTTCTGCTGAAGATTATTCATAGTTAGGTGACCAGCCTGGGTGCCTGGAGAGCAAGAAGAGCTGAGGACAGAAGGAGCTACCATTGACCACTATAAGGAGCTGCAGCATCAAGCATTTTATTCTCTCAAAACAACATGTTTATATCATCCAACAGCCACAGAACAGCAGAGACATTAAACTAAAGTTTTTGTCACTTTAGGACTTTTACAGTTCCTGGGACACTGTGAAACTCACTTAAATCAGAAAAGTTTAGCAAAAACTTCAGGCTTCAGTTTTTCTGTTCCTTATGCCACAGCCAGGAAAACAATCTTAAGTATGGAAAGGTATTTTTGGAGTGTCAGGCAGTTCACATTACGATACTACGAGGATCACTGTCAGCTGTTTCTTTCAGCCTGTGTAATGTTTGGTAAAAGAGTCATATTCTGCTCAGGTTAACACAATATCTGACAGCAGGACTGAGAAAAGTCTGTACATATAAATCCATAACTTGATCTGCTTTTGACAATAAAGCGATATGATTTAATGCCTTGGAACAGCTCTTTGACAGACCTGGAGGTGGTATTGTCTTGTCAACTCTTTTTGAACACATATTTCGCCTCGAGGATGAAGATATATTTGTTTTGAAATGAACAAAGCAACAAGAGCATCAGATGGTTCCCAGTGTAGACATCAGTGAGGCTTCAAACTGCTGACTGATGCATTCACTTTCTCCTATCAGCCCTTGGTTGTCAGTTTCTGAAGTGAATCACTGTGAGATTTTCATTCATGAGTGGAGCGCCAAGGGACATTCTGGCATACAGAGCTGTGGACAGCTCAATTTGTCAGGTGCTGACTGACAGACAATAAGCTCCATCATCAATCAAAGGGACTCCCCAGTCACCACTGATCCCCCCTGTTTGCTTTTTCCCTCTGTGCTGAGGGCAGGTGTTATCAATGCAGATGGCTTCATTTCAGCAAATATAACCTGGCCCCATGGATCCTCTTCAGAGCTTCCAGACATATATTGTATTTTGGGCAGTTTAGTAAGACCCTGACTGAGAAAAAATATTGCTTTTTCTAGCAGGTATGTGTCCATGGCTCTGATTTCAAGAATCACACAGCTTCAGACTGAGATGAGCTGGAGACTTCCTGCAGGATTAGCATGCTGTCAGAGAGAATTACTTAAAAACTTTAGTGATGCCTCTATAACTAAGATATAATACCAGCATCTGATAGCTGCAGTCTGTTAGGGAGCAGGTTTAATTGCCTGTTAGCTACTTTAGCCTGGCTTTCAGTGTGCAATGATTGGCTTCTTTCACACATGAGGGGCTATAGGTATGTGTGAGCTCTTTTATAAATAGCTTTGTGTACTTATAATTTTCCTTTATCCAAATAAATATTACCCAGAGAACATGCAAACAATGTAAAGCATCCTGTCCTGGCATCAGCAGCAGCCCTAGACCCGCACTGTACCCTCAAAAAGATGGGTCGGACTGGTTCAAAAGCCTGCATGTAGAATGCAGAATCTTTTGCTTCATCTGCAAGAGAAGGGAGCAAAGGGAGGCACTTCATATAAGATATTGGATCGGGGTAACCACACCTTTTTTACATCCAAAAGAAAAATATGAAACCTTCACATGTCATTGATATCAGAAGTCCTGCGACTTCCTGATTCTGATTGGTCAGTGAAGGAGAAGTGGCATCGGTTAACTGAGAGTGCTGTGAGCTTCATGGTGAGGGCTTTGTTGCTTTCAGGATGCTGAACACTCGATCACATATGTTTTTCATTGAAAATAGCTGCTGCCCTTACAAAAAAGGCAGATGGTGTCAGAAGCCTTGGATTCTCACTGCATTCTTCTAATATGAAATTTGTTGAATGAGCTGATGCGTGAACCCACAATGACATTTCACACAGCCTACTGCTCACCTATGTTACCTGTACATTGTTTGACAGTCTCTGGTGTTTGTGCAGATGCCCTTTTCATGCTGAAGCAACATCAGCACCAAGCGTACCTAGCAAGGAATATCCTCTGCCTTCTGTACGCCCCACACATGTGACATTCCCCTCACCTATTTACAATAATTTTTACTGGAAGGATAACATAATATGAATAGAATAGGATAGGATAGGATAGGACAGGATAGGATAGGATAGGATAGGATATAGCATAGTATGATGTACGGTATGACATGACAGCGAAATATAACACAAGTTGACAAAAAAATGAAAAGGAGCAATAACATACAGTAGAATATGATATCATAGGACTAATATATGACATGGCATGATATATGAGTATACTACATGTGATGATATGATATGTTATGTTAGGATATATGATATGTTACGGTATAATGTGATGAAATATCAATCAATCAACCTTTGTTTGTATAGTGCCATGGCCTAGACCTGCCTGAATCATCACAGTGGCAACATAAACCTTTCCTACTATAGGGAAGGTTTATGTTGTAGGCTCATGTTGACAGCTCTCTGCTGATGCTCCACTAGGGTTGGAAGGGGCTGGGGTGGGACAAGAGAAACAACAAAACAGCAAATGAATGACAGCTGTGTTCATTTTGTTAACAAAGTCTATGACGAAAAATGCTCATTAACAACCTTGGGATGAGGATGGGACAATTTCTCCTGTGTGTCCAGACTGCTGTGTGTCCAACCAGAAGAGAGAGACGAGGAGGAGCAGTGTGCCTGGGGTGGGAAGCAGCGTGACAGAGAGAGGAGCAGATAGGTAGATTAAACATGTAGTTCTTCTCTGTATTCTACTGGTAGACTTTACAAGAAATTAAACTAAAATGCAGCCAGCCTACCTTTGAATCGTTGAAAATCTCCACCAGCTGTTTAGTTGCATAGATTACTAATATTAGCTTCTGTTAATCCTTAGTAATCCTCCTCAGTCTTGGTCAGAGTTGCAGTGATAAAAATCTCCAATACCTTGTACTAGATCCTGTTAGTTAAAAATATTAATCCAAAATTGAAATCTGCATCAAAAACAGTGAAGCAAATGCTGATTAGCGAGTCAAAGGAGGCAACATACAGTTACATTATGATGTGTTTAAAGACAGTTAGACCTTTGACAGTACAAGGAGAATGAAGTCAGCTTGTTATGATGTGTTCAGTGTCACATGGAGAAAAACTGAATTTTAGTTTTCAGTGAAAAATCTGAATAAACGTGGTCCTTTAAAGGAGAAATATTTATTTAATTGGTAATATAGAACAGCTATATGTTTTTAACAGAATTGTCTCATTTTTCCACCCCAAATTCCCCAATATTTCTATTAATATTACTAATATTGTCACTGAAGAGATTTCTAATTAAGTTCCATTAAAAAGAGTACCCTTATCAATGAAAATCAACAAACCTCATCCCAAAAGTCTGTTACTCAATGCATGTTAGTATTTTCATCAGTTTATTTCAGATTATTACATTTAAAGAGAAAATATGATGTGAAAGTTTTCATAGACTAACACTATGAAGACACAAAATTAACACTGTTTCTTATCTCACGTTTTGTAGTAAATTGATAGAAATTTATTGATGATGGTAGCAATATGTGAAGAATTAGCTGGAACAGCTGTGACTGATAGAAAACAGAACAATGCAGAATTAGCATTAGCAGCTAGGATTGTAATGAAGTAGAGACCTGTTATTTACAAATAGAGCATTTAAGGTGTATTACTGTAAGATTCAATTAAACTGTCCTAGTAATGATTATAAAAGTAAGAATTGTGTTAATAGATGAAGCACTGATCACTGTAATACTAGCATCAGCAAAAAAAATGGCAGTGAAGAGAAAGGTACATATAAAGGTGATAATAAGAATACAATTTGAACAGGTTTACAATTCATTTTGAGATAATAATTAAATTATTATTATTATTATTATTATTATTATTATTATTATTAAAAAGCTGGCCAAATGTACCAAGGATCCAGATTAATCTATGTGACAGGACTGGGAAAAACCCACAGAGACAGCAGTGACAGAACAAGAACATAAAGACTCCCAGTATGTAATATGCAGTAATATGATATGAATGCATACAGAGATAAAGAGAGAGAGGAGGAAGAGAGAGAAGCTACGTGTGTCATGATATGATATAAAATGGTATAGGATTCAGCACAACACAATGTAATACACAATAAGTTGCTCATGACTGATAATAATGTAATGAAAACAGAGATTCTGCAATGACTGACAAATTCTACATCCATCATGCAATGATTCACCAGCATTCTCTCTATGTTTGCCTGAGTTTTCTTTTTCCATTTATTATTGCTAACGGTCAGCTTCTTTGACTGTCAGCGGGGTTTATTAATTTTTTCAATCAATCGACAAATCACAACAAGCCAGTACCTAGATCTTATAACTCCAGAATGGAGATACGTTTTCTTTTCAGTTTTATTTTGCTTTTATTCAGCTTTTATTTTGAAGAGGAAAGGACAGTTGATAGAGAGGGAAATCAGGGAGAGAGAGTAAGGAAGCCATGCAGAAAGGGGGCCACAGTTCAGACTCAAACCTGGGCCTGCCTGCTTTAAAGACTAGCATCTGTTCATAGGGTGCCACCTAACCAGTGGGCCATCAGTGCCCAGACTGGAGATACTTTGACAACCTAAACTGCTTGTTGGGCCAAAGTCTTGTAACTACACTTTAACTTAATGTCTGTGAAATGTTCTTACTTAAATGGTGGATAGGGAGGCCTAATGTCAGCTTTGTCAGTGTAGGGTTTAATGTATAAAGTACAGTGTTCTTTTTTTGTTTCATTTCCTGAAAATAAGTAGTTTTGGAGATGGAGGTTTGTGCCTCTCAGTGGCAATATGTTTAAATGAAGATTATCAAATGGCTGTTTAGAAAAGTGCAAAAACAATGCGTCATTTTGGTGCAATTTCTTGTAAGTTCTGTCTCATGCTTCCTACTTTAACTTCTTTTTACTAAATCAATGCATTTTTCTTCTTTTGCCAATTACCCTCCATTTATGTAAGCATCCTTTTGTCATAAGCACCAAGTCACCACTTGTCTTGGTGGATATGTTTAAAAGTTGTCAGTCTAGGAATATTTGTTATTATTATTATTGGTAGTAGTTGTATTATTATTATCATTATTATTATCAATATTATTATTATTATTGTTATTATTATTATTACTACCGTTAATATTACGTTATTATTATAATTATAATTATTATTATTTTATTACTATTAATACTACTAAATTTTTTATTATTATCATCATCATTGTTATTATTATTGTGACAATTATTATTGTTAATTTTCATAATAATAATAACTTTACTACTATTATTATTATTGTCTTTATTGTTGTTGTTATTATTATTATTATTATTGTCATTATTATCATTATTCTTATTGTTATTACTATTAATATTATTATTATTGTCATTCTTATCATTATTCTTATTGTTATTATTATTATTGTTATTACTATTATTATTATTACTATAATAATAATAATTATTATTATTATTATTGTCATTATTGTTATTATTATTGTCATTATTATTATTATTATTATTGTTATTATTTTTATTGTTATTATTATTATTATTATTATTATTATTATTATTATTATTATTATTATTATTATTATTATTATTATTATTGTTACATGCTGGTAGCCTTTGGATAGGCATAGCAAGAGAGTGGAAAAAACTAGCTATCAGAGCTTCACAGTCTCTGCCCAAGGCTAATTCATTATCTTGTTAATTAATGGAATGAACTCATCAATCAAAGGAGAAAGGAACATGAAATGTGTCCACCATGACTTGACAAGAATTAATTCACTGGTAATCCAGCATAAAATGAGAATTTTCTTTTCAAAATGTTCAAAACAGCCACCAAAAGAAAAACATCTCAACTGTGCAATTGTATTTTTCATAGTTTACCTTGATTTATATTTCAGTATCTTGAAGCAGGTGTTTTCATCTCTCCCTCACAAGTCTCTACAACCGACGGCTCAAAAATGGACAAAGAATATGAGACGAAAACAACATCCCAATCTCTCCCATCTCTCATCTTTTCTTCAGCAGAGGCTGACTCTTCACCATCGGCAGGATAAGCCCAGCAGGTATCTACCACTCAGAGGGCACTGTCTCACTAGCTGCTGTGGCTCTTTCAAGTCTGACTTCATTTGGATTTCTTTTTGGACCTGTGCCTATGTGCTATATTCAAAGTCTAATATGGCACTGTGTTTATTAGAGGAGGATTGAGAAGCCACAGATGGCAACGCAGTGCCAAAGGATACGGGCTATTTCAGCTCAAGAACAGAGGTGAAAACGTGCAGCTATGGGATCTTTTCATGGTGTCAGACCTCATTAATCTGTAGGCTCTCTTGCTGAAAGGAGCAGACATGTGAAGTGTTATTAGTTTGAAATAACCTGTGGACAAAACTGTTGATGAAATATCCCTAAAGATTTCCTGTTTGAAATAGTTCAGAGAGAGTGGAGTGTTTTTCGGGCTGACAAATGTTTACAGGAGCACTTTCCAAGGGAAGTGTAATAAGATTCTAATTTTAACACCCTAACCATTACTGATTACTTTTAAGGCCCTTCATTGCCTGCTCCCAGCTATATCTCTGACCTTTTTTTACCATATGAGCCAACATGTACATTGAGATTCCTCAGACAGAGGTCTGCCAGTCATTTCAACTACCAGACGGAGAATAAATGGGGGCAGCAAGTTTGCAGTAAGGGGGGCAAAACCGTGGACTGATCTGGCCATAGACAGCTGAGTCAGTATTCTTTTTTAAATTTCTTCTTTAAACATACTTAAATTGGTGAGCCTAGCCTAATTTTACTTTTACTAAATCATCCCTTTGCTTATAACTTAATAACCTGCCTGATTCATGTTTTAAACTTTGTGTTTATTATTGCTGTATCTTCTAAATATTACCATTACTCTAGATCAGTGTTACTTAACCCAGCTTAACCAGAGAGCCAAATTGTTGAAATATACCTTTACATGAGCCACAGTCCAAGTGGTGAAAACTGGTGAAAAAATGGGTTATAGTGGCAATAAAAATGAGTTAAAACTGGAAAAATGGTAATAAAACAGCAAAAAAGGGGTGAAAAGGGTTAAAAATGAATAAAGAATATGGCAAAATGGGTGAGAAGTGACAAAAAAATGAGTTACAGTTGGCAAAATGGTCAAAAAACAGCAAAAAGAAGTGGCAAAAATGAGTGTAAAGTGACTAAAATTGGCAGTCAGCAAAAAAGATGGGAAAAAGGGGCAAAAAGCGGCAGAGTGGCAAAATGGAGGAAAAAGGCAAAATGGCAAAAGGCAGCTTAAATGGGTGAAAAGTGGCAAAAACAGGAGGAAAAGAATTTGCAAATTGCAAAAAGCAGGATAAAAGAGGCAAAACTGGTGAAAAGGGGAAAAAAAAGGACAAAAATTGGCAAAAAGAAGTAGCAAAAATGCACTGAAAGCAGCAAAAACTGATTTAATGTGGCAAAAAGAAAGGGGCAAAGATAAATAAGGGCAATGAAACTATACCGACAAAATACATCTGAAAAGTGACCCCCTTTTGAATTTTAGATCTTTTCACATCTTAATAAAAGCAGTTGCTAAAGGGCAGCAAATTAGGACGACAGGATTTGTCGAGCACAGCAACTGAGCCTGCCTCTCACTCCTATCCCTGCATGGGATACGAGGGCAATGACGTTAAATTCAGTTGACTGTGTTGTAGTTCCCAATAAAGAGTTTATAACTTAAGAGTAAACCTACTTCTGTGTGGACCCACTACTGCCTACACTGTATTTCTGGAGGGATTAAACAACAGATAGCACACCTAACACCAGGTACTGATCAGGTAGCCAACATCCAGGGCAGAGCCAAACCACCTAACCAAACCTGTTTCCAGTGTTTAAAGCTAAGCTAAGCTGATAGGTTGGTCCCCCTTCAAAATCACTGAGTTTAGACTAGCAGAAGTTGGAAACAAGTGTTAGGCTATGAACTGTTAAGAACTGACTTAATGTGCAAATTTACCTTTTAATGAATTAAACAGGAGATATTATGGTGCTCCAGAAGCAATGGTAGTTGGATTTTACTGGTGGAAAAGCCAGTTTATCCAGCTTTCTGCAGTGCTTAAACTAAGCTATGAAGTTACTAGTTATCTATTAGCATAGCCAGTCTAGCTAGCTAAAAATGGACAGTGGCTAAAACAAAAAAGCCAAAATTTCTGCAAATGGTTTATTAAAAATTTAAAGTTAACGTACAGAAAAAAGGCAGGCTAAATGAGATGTAAATTAAGTGGTTTTACCTTTACACAAAGCTGTGTCCACTACTCCCCCTACTAGCCAGACAAGCTTGGCACCAAAGCTGGAAATATTATGAACTGCTAGCTTTGGTTCCCATCAAAAGCAAACAGATTTTGCAGTCATATCTACATTTTTGGTTTTGTGTGGATTAAACAAAGGAAATAAAACATAACTTTGGGGATAACTTTAGGTCAATTTTTTCTCACTTGAAGTAGAGCTGAACTGCTACACCTACATTTTTTGGTGCTTAAGCTAGATAGTTTTGCCAGCTTAGCTTAGCACAAAGAGATGGTTAGCTTGGATAAGCTCAAAGTTAAATAGGCAAAGTGTCATTTTCACTTTTAAAGGGGACATATTTTACCCTTTTAAGACAAGTTTATGTTGTTCTCAGAGGTCCCCAAAACATGCCTGTGAAGTTTGTTGCTGAAAAAAAACCTCCAGTATTGGATTTTTGCATTTCTAAAACCCCCTCTGCTTCAGCCCCTCTCAGAACGAGCGGTTTCTGTGTCTGTGGCTTTAAATGGTTATTAGCTGTCTGACTCTGCCCCTGACCACACCCCTCTCAGGAAATGGATGCAGCACTCCTGCTGTTACAGACACTATTATCCAAAGTTTAGGACCTGACTAGGATTTGAACCATCAATCTCCCAGTCTGTAGTCAGCAGCATATATGGTACCTGCCATATATGCTATGGTATATGGAAGTTTACAGCTTTAAGTAATAACTGAGCTAAGCCAAGCCAAGCCAAGCTAAGCTAAGCTAAGAGGCTGCTAGTTTGATAAACCAGAGTCGTGTTAGGCATCTTCCAATTTTTTAATGCTAAAATGAGCTGATAGCTATCCCAGGTTTGCAAAAAAAGAAAAAAATCCTGCTTGTGTCAGTCCTAAACTAGAATTATTTTTGGTCTTTTTATTATTTCTGCTAAGCTGGGCTAACTTGTGGGTACCTTTAAATTGTAATTTATAGTACAGAAACATGAGTGTCAATGTCTTTTGGCACACTCTGAAAAAGTAAACCAATCAATCAATCTTTGTTTCTACAGCGCCGATTCATAACTAAAGTTATCTTAAGACACTTTAAAAAGAGGGTAGGTTTAGACCAGCTCTGTTGTGGCCTCTCATAGTAAGACACATATTTATCATTAATTATAATTATTATTATAATAAAGACTATATTATGATAAAGACCAGTGTTAATCACTAGTAGCAGCAGTATTTAGTCCCATATAGGGAGTAAACAAGCTGTAGAACATTATTTAAGCAGAGGCTACATTAACACATTAGAAGCTCTAACACCTAATGCCTAAAAGAGGAGCTTATTATATAAAACCAGAACTGGCATCTATGTTTTAAGGAGAGCTAATGGCGTCACCCCCTGAAGAAACATGTCAGTGTTTACCCCCCTGGAGAAACAATAATGATTATACAAGGTCAGGCTTATTTTGGCAATAATGACAAGCCTGTTGTATATTATCCCTTACTGGGGCTTCACACAGAAGCACTCTGTCTGAGCCATGTCTGTTATAGTGCATGAAGAAATCAACAGTTTTTAATTAAAATGCCCCCCTCTGGGCAAATGGCTATTGGTTCCTCTCAGACTGTTCAATGAAACACAGCCTGGTCACCTCTGACTAATGACTACAGCCATAAGACTAAAATACATGAAGACTTTGAATCCCTGAGTCATACTGTGTGATGTGAGAAGTGTCAAATATCCCCTGCCTGTGTCAAGAAACCATTTTTAAATACGAATGAACTAAGTATTGAATCTGTTGGCTTTGGCTGTTGATATTAGCCTTTTGCCTTGGGGGTCTCATTTACTTTGTTCCCCTGAGGAGTCGAGAAACCATGTGGTACACAAGGTTCTTTTCATATTTGTCATCGGCTGTTCTCAATATCCCTCCTGCCAATTCACCAATGAGATGAGAGGAGTGCAAATTACCCTCTGAAAGCATTGCTTTAATCAGCATGAATCAAGATGCAGATTTAATCTTGGTTTGTGCCTTTTCTTTGCCATTTAAATGTTTCAGCTCAGCTGTGTAAATTCATCTGAGGGACAAAAACAATTAGTTCAAGCAAGACAAAAAAAAATAATTACTAAAGATAAGCCTGACTTCTTGTGTCATTCAAGTCTAAGAAAAGATATGTAGACACAATAAGCTGTTAAAAGAACAGACAAAGCTTTCTACAAAGAATATGAGCAGATTTTATTATTTTGTGAGAGAATATAAGGGCTTGAGTCCATAACAAATCATTTTTTAAAGACATTTTCTCACATGCACTTGCAAAGGCACATTAAAGCACCCAAACAAGCCTCAGTCCTGGCAGTGTTTTGGTAGAATTGTCCCCTTGTTTTTTTCACAACACACACTGAAACCTGTGTTCAAAGCGAGGCTGTCTGAAGGAGCGCACTGGCTGCAGCACAGATTTTCCCACCGAGTTGCTCAGCTGTTTGAGGAGCATCCAAAGAAGGAGCATCATCAGTGTCAGAAGTCCAAGGAGCATCCCCACATACAGGCTCAGGTTCCAGCCCCAGCCCAGAGCCAGTGGCAGCGAGGTGGAAGCCACCAGAAATTTTTTAGGAGCAGGCATCAGGTTAGGCAGCAACCCGCCCTCCCCACCTCTTCCAGAAAACACTTTTCCCCCAGACTTGGATCTTCTTAGGGGTGACACAGATGCTGTGATACAAGAGTCATTGTTTTCTCAGATATCCAACAGGTTTGGTTATGTTATAGAATTCCCATCTGTTCCCATGGTTTAATCCTCCAGTAAGAGAGCTGTGTGAGTCAAAAAGCAAAACCTGTTAAAAGTGTGAGCATGGTCTTTGAGCTGCTCCTCAGTGAAATGGTGGAAATCTTTCTGCAGCTGGGCTGTGTTTTGCTTCTCGTCTCCTGTCAGGCTCCGCACAAAGCCAGCCTCCCAATTTATCACCAGAGAGAGAGAGAGGGGGAGAGAGAAAGAGAGGGAGCGAGATGCCTTCAACACCACTGGCTGCCTTTACCTTACTTTCACAGAGAAAATCAAATCAGTGATGAATGAGAAGAAAATGTCACGCCTTTCCTGTCATTTCCTGAAAATAACGTGGGCAGAGAAAGGGGCAACCTATGTTTGCATGTTTATACATTTCCTTACATCTAAAACAATGGCTCAAGGCAACATGCTCTGCAATAGATTGCTTTTAACCCACTTTATTCTGTGTATAATTGCTTGTGATGCTTTTGCTGGCTGATTATGGACTGGATTTAAATCACTGTTGGTTATGCCACCGACTCCAGCATATTTACATTTACGCTCCCCTAAGGAGTTTACAGATGTTAATGAAACAGACTAAAATAAAGATTTATATTTTTCTATAAAATCATCACAGATCACTTCTATATGCTTATTTTCTTTGTCTGTAAAGCCATGCTGTGACCAAACGTAATTTAAAGCTGACTGATTTGATTAAAAGCTGACTGACTTGTTCATGCCAACAAAGCAGATTTGATAATGAAAATTAAAAGCACACTGTCAAATCAAATTTTGTTCCATGCCAAAGATTCATTGTTTGTTGCATGCTTCACATTCAAAATAAAATGTTCTGAATTTAATAGGACTAGTGCTTATGAGTTTAATGGTTGACTATGTACTCTGCCCTGATCAAATAATCAGGATTGATCATTTCATGTTACTCTAGGTCAAGGATTTTTATCCTATTCAGCCCAGGACCCCCAAAATAAAGTTGCGAGATTGGAGACCCCCATTGTACCGACAGGTGGTTGAGGCATAGTTGAATGCAGCAAGCAATGCAGACAAGAATGGTCATGTGCAGACTAACATTAAGTTTTTTCAACTTTACTTTGATTTCAGCATAAATCTCACCTAAAAGACCATATTTTATGTTGTTTAATTTCATGCATATAATTTTTATTAAAAACAGGCTTTGTTTAGATGGAATCTTGCACCCCCCAGGATGAGAACCATTGCTCTAGGTTGCTGGAAAGAACAGCACACTAAGGTTTAACTGAAGAATCTTAACTTTAAATTTGACTCTTACCCACCATCCTCAAATGACTTCCCACTTTGAATTTACATTAAAACCATATGCTAGTGTCCTGGAAATGCATTTAGATGCAAAATATAACCCAGTTCAAATCCTGTTTCCTTGTGCACAAATTAAAATATAACATGCACACTTCTTTTCTATTGCAGTGACTCCTGCTTTTGCATCAAAAGTTTTCATGTGATATATTGCCAAATCTCATTTTAAAATGCAAGACTAACCAGAGTGCATGCAATTGTGGATGCCTTTAAGTACTTTAGGTTGAAGCATTTTAAATGTGTTTGTAAAATTGTGACAGAATCCAGTAAATAAATTAGTTTCAAACAGCAGCCAAAATCCTTTTATTCTAACATTTAATTCCACACCTGAACAGGCAATGACAGAATCTATACTTGTTTATACATTTAAGAATTCAGCCAGATTGACTTTAAAGCCTCAGGCAAAAATACAAGCACAAA
Source organism: Cheilinus undulatus (assembly GCF_018320785.1). Lineage (NCBI taxonomy): Eukaryota > Metazoa > Chordata > Actinopteri > Labriformes > Labridae > Cheilinus > Cheilinus undulatus. The sequence goes on from NC_054874.1 coordinate 40,823,636, forward strand.
AGGGCTGGCACCCCAAATCAATAAACCATATGATTTTTTAATATAGATGAAAAATTCAGACCTTTCTGCTCTGTATGCAAGTAATTTCTTTATACATTAACAATTACGCCAGAGAAAAGGACCCCACTACTACTGTAAAATTAACTCTTCATATCCCATGCATCTACTGAAATCTTCAAGAGCCAAAAACTTGTCCTCTGCTGCCCCCATGAGTCTCATGTGATCATAGACGTGTAGACATTAAGTCTTACTTTAAATGGATTTTTATTTACAAGAGCCATATTTTACAGTGCAGAAAATGCCTTGAGGACACCGATGTAATGACACAGCTGACTCAATGACAGACAAAACACTTTAATCCATCCCATGAGGCCAATAGGTAATAGCTTACTGCTTAGATCAATTCAACCTTAACTAGAAAATTGCAGATTGCAGTTTAAGACTGTAGATCAAAGCATGATGAATACCTTTCCATTTTGTCTGATAAAAAGCCAAACCATTAAAACTGCTTGATTAACCAAAACTGTAGCGTCTGGTAAGAATGTATAAAAATATTCTTAAAACTCTAAACATCTGGCTGTACTCCAAAAAGAGCGGGCCAGGACATGAAATTGTGGCACACATTATAAAAAAAAGTTTAACGACCAGGGGAACAAATCTACATAGACAAGGAAAGGGGGAACAGTCAGTTCAGCTGCAGTTTAGCTGGAGCATCAATGAGGGAAACTTCACAGTACCTAGAGACAAAAAAGCACAAGTTAATCCAAAGCCTCTATGCCAACATGTTGATGTATGCAAGTACATTCTAAAGCAAGTTTATCACTAGCAGTCTTCTTACTTTGTGCCCTTGTACTTCTCCCGAACAGACTGCTGGGCATGCTGAGGAGAATTGAGGTAAAGTCGGTGCAGATCCTCTATGCATGGCATCAAATCCTCGAGGGAGTAGCCAGTCATTTCTCTCATGGACTTGGGCTGAGGGGGAGAAAGAGTCAATTACTTTTCACAAACATCAGAAACTCAGAACTTTGGCGCTTGTACTTTAGGTTTGTCAAGAAACTAACATGACAAGTTAAACTTTAGTACTTACCCATGAGCCACCAGTCACCGTGTTGTTGGCTACAACGTAGGCTGCAGCAGCAGTCTGTGATGGCAGGTACTTCAAGAAAGGATCCGAGTCAACCAAACTGAGTTCGCTGAGATACTGAGGGGAGAAAAACAATTACTAAGCATATCTGGAGAGATTGTAGGGACCAGAACGTGTAAATTGCTAGCTAGTCTCAAATATTGGCTGTAAAAGACTTAATAGCTTGAATACTTGTAGCAGGCTTACCATTGCCAGGTTCTCCACCTGTTTGCTAACCGAGTGATGAAGGAAGTAGTGAGTGAGAAACTGGTTGATTGTTGGTGCTGCCAGATCAAAAGAGAGCACTTTAAGCACCAAATGCTCCATTCTTAACACTTGCTTCTTTGTGTAGGTGTCGTCCGTGATGTAAACAAACTCTGCCACCTCAGGAGGGTAGATTTCTTCAAATTTCCTGCATTTGAAAGATAAAGTCACTTCATACAGACAAATGACTGAGCACCGATGTTAAGACCTGAAATGTTAAATACATACGAAGCCAACAGCATAGCAGCAGTCCCAACCAGCTGAAGCTTCCCCCTCAGAACAGACATTGAGGAGAGGAATCTATCAATGTAGTTTACAGCCAGATAAAGTGTCTCGCTCTGGAGCTTGTATTCTTCTCCAACCTCGACCAGCCAGTCCACTAGAATGGCTCGCATACTGTTGGTGATGTCAGGTTGCTTCTTCATATAACCAGCTTTAGGTCTGGTTTTTACCTGTGTAACACAAGTGAGGCAGAAAAATGTTTTCATACTACACTGCCATGATTACTATCGCTATGTCTTAACATTTAATTGTGATGCTTTTGTAATTCACTAAAGTCAAAAGGCAAGTTATATAAAGTAAGGGGGAAGAAACATATCCCCAATTTCTCACCTCCATCTCTCTCAGATACGTGTGGATTTCAGCAGCATATTCTGGGACCTCATTAACATTGACTGGTTTCTCCTCCCCCTCCACCACAGACATGTCCATGGGAGAGTCTGGCCAGATAAGGGTTTAAACATTCTTAAGTTAAAATCTTATTCATTCAAACAAAGGAAAAAAAAGGCTTTTTTGCAGTCAAATGGGAATGCTCTAGCATTAACAACCCACCAAAGCTGACATCCATTGCCGATGGAATATCAATTGTAGCCAGCGGCTGCCTGAGTCGTGCCACTGCATTGTTGATCGTGAGGGGAGACTCTTCAGCGATGGACTTTGCTTTGACAGCTTCGACCACAGGCTGTGGCTTTTTGGCAGGGGCGCCATCAGGCTCATCCACATGGATCTGGAAAGAGGGCTGCTTGGCAGAGGGTTTCTCAAAGCAGCTTTTGCCAAAATCTTCATTTTTACAGGACAGGGGCTGTGATGAATCCTAGAAGCAGAGAAAATATCAGTATCAGAGTGTACATATGAGGGTTGCTGAACTCCATGAAGAAATGAGCCATTTAATGCACTTGTACCACACTGGCACAAGTAATGAAATGTAAAGTAATGTAGTAGGATTGGGAAATTATTTTCTGCCATTCATTTAGCAGCAATTTGTATTGTACCAGAGGGTGATAAGCATTTGCAATTTAAAATCCAATGCTAGTAAAGATCAAACTACAGATAATTAAAGCAAGCAACCAAAAATCAGGCAATTCTATGTGTATCTTTACAGAGAATCCGGCAGTTTAAAATATGGCAGATATCTTGGCAAGGCATCTGTAATTTGATCATTCACATTTTGCTTGCAATTTGTGGGTTTTCTTAAGTTTTCTGATACATTCAAATTTAAATGAATTGGGACTATATTTTACCTCAGATGCCTTGTGTCAAAAAGCAACTGATATTACACTATTCAGTAACTTGCAAAAATATGCAAGGACACAAAATGTTGATAACATCAGAAAACTGAAGAAACTCGGGGTTTTACAGAAGAGGGCTAAAGGAACAGCCTGAAGTCAATTTAGGGATACATTAAAATGGCGGACAACCTGAAACAGACACGTCTAAAACGCATTTATGCCTGTGAAAAATAAGCGTACAGATAACGTGCAGTACTGCCAGACGTTAAAGTTGGCCATTGTTAACGTGCAAGACAATAACTTATTTTAGTTGCCTCCAAAACCTACAATGGCCCCCCATCTTGACTACAGTCAGCATTAGCAAACACTAGCTCAAGCATGAAAGCCATTTAGCAAACCAACCTGTTTGGAGCCGCGCTGGTTCTGGGTTTTGCTCCTCTGGTTGTTCTGCAGGGCTCCTAGCACGGTTCTGTTGCCTGCTTGTTTAGGCGGAAGGTTTTCTTGGTTCTCGTTTGCAGCAGGTCGGGCTTTTAGCGAGCCTCTCAGTCTTGACAGCATATTTTCTTGGTTGTGATTTTCACTAGCCGCGCTTGCCTGTCCCCTGTTAGCGCCTGACATGTTTCACTCGAACAAAAACTCTAGTTTCTATGCGTTTGCTTCCAAATGAACTACCAGTTTAGTGTGCTCTTGGACATGAAAATAGTTCAAATATCTCTAAATTTCAAAAGATCACGTATGGACTGATAAATCGAGGCTAGCATTAGCTGCTATCTTGCCGAGGAAGGTGAAAGAATGGTTCAAAACTAGGCTGTTGAGATGGCAACAACACTTAGAACTGTAGTGCTAAAAACAGTGCAGACAAAAACAAAAATGCACAGCTGGCTAAATAGTATCTACAATAAATAAAGAGCGTTTTAAGTTGCCATACTAGTCAGTTTCGAAATAACCAACCTGCAAATAAGCCAGCTAGCCTTGGTCCATTTACCCAGAGACATGTAGAGATGTTGCTTTCTCTCAGTTCAAGTAGCCCGCGAGGATTGAAACAAACCAATCACAGGCCGCTCAGTTCGTGACGTTTCGGCTGTACGGAAGCCGAGAGAGCACATGTTCATTTGATTGCAAATTCAAAACCGGTTTGACACATTAAGAAGCAAAAGTCACACAAAGACGTACGTTATATAGAAAGAAAGACACGCTGTGGAAAGATATTGACCAGTGTATCAAACACATTGAATTTAATTCCTTCCAATAAGACTGCCTACAGCAAATGTATAATTACTTAAGACTTATTTAAATGTTTTTTAAAAAGATGTATTTTGATTACTTGTTATGTCTTTTAAATACGTCTTATTCTTGTATGATTATTTATTGATTGATTTAAATTAAATCTCTTTGAAATGTCTATTTTGGATGTGCTATATAAATAAAATATGTCGTTATCATTGATTTGATGCTATTAATGTAGTACTGATAACTGCTGCTGGTATGTAACCTTTTATGGAACCTTTCATTTTTCAATAATCAGCCAAAGATCCTTAGAATTACAAAATTGTTCACAAAATATGCTGCTCATCAAATATCAAAATGTTATTTGTCTTTCCAGTCAGGGTTTTTTTACCACCAGATGGGCCATGAGAGGTAATTTACAATAACTAGAAACCATCTCAGAGGTAACAAAACACCACTAGAAGCTTTAACTGCTACTAAGTATATAACCAGTGTCACATTTTATCAACTGTTGACCCTCCTTTACCCACTCCTTTACTCCTTTACCCTCCTTTACTGTTACCCTCCTTTATGACACTTGCTTTCCAGTTTTAAGATTTATCAGTCTTCATAGACACTAATACTACTTGGGAATAGTTTGCTGCTGGGCCAAAAAATATGTTTACAGAGATAAATAACACAAAAGATAATTTAAGTGACTTTGCAGATGCCAGATAAAAACAAAATACATGGCCATGGCTCATTAATTGTAGGCTGTGACCCCACAACCACCTTTTTTTAGTAGTGTTAATGTGTATGAAAGCAAAACATTTGCATTAAAATTCCCTGTTTATTAAACAAAATATGATAGAGAATAAATATTTCAGTCATATATCAGTTGTACAAGGGTTATTTTGGTGAGCTCCAGGAGATTTTCAGATCTAAAATTAGGCTGCAGTGTACTGAAGTTTGGGAAAGGCTGATCTAGCTTATTCAGATAAAACTAGTTTTAATATTCAAACAGTTCATACATTGTTGGTGGGTTTAATAGTAAGTTCTACATGACATTTAATCAACTGGAACCGTTGTCTTCAATGTTACAGAAAGCTGAGCAGTGTAAAATGGAAAAGTACCTCAACATTACTTCATAGTTAGTGTCATTGTTTGTTGCTGTTTGATAGTGATGAGCCATCTTTATATGTAGAATTTCTTTATCAATTATGCTTCAAGAGGAAAAACCTTCAGAAAAAAAGGTAATCATGGAAAGCACAGCATGTAAATGGTTTCGTAGGACAACGCTTTAATTGACAGACTCACTGTAAAAAAAAATGGTTTGATCACTTATGAATGAGGTTTGAGCATTTTGTGTAGTTATTTAACATTCAACTTTAATGTAATATATGCTTTTTTATATAATAAAACTGTTGTATTTCTATTCCTTTCATACCACTTCTTAATTTTAGAGGAAAGTCACAGTGCTGACATTATAATAAACATAAACTTTCTGTGCTTTTGTCGGCTGATATTTGGTCATTAAAATATCATCTATGAAAACAGCAATAAAGAAGAACTTCAACTATTCTTGCAATGTTTCCTTGAATTAGTATCAGCAACCTCATTTTAAATGCTATCAAAATGACACTATAAACACCAGTTATTATAAATATTATCAACATGTTAGTATGACAGAGTAACACTGACACTGCTACAATGCTAGTAGTTCTCATAAAATAACATTTTTATATTTACAATACATAACAGCACAAATAAACATCCTTGATGACAAGTAAACATAAAGCCTACGATAAACATTTCATCATACCTCACTGAAAAAGTCTAGGAGAGAATTTAAGTCATAATTATCAAGTATCTCCAGCAAAGAGGAAACCTTGGTTTTCACATTTTGGCCTTTGAATTTAAATTTGTCGATGAACAGGTCTGTGATCATTCCTGCAGGGAAGAAAAAGAACAGTTATTAGCAACCTTGACCTCACTCTGACAAGCTCCTCTCAGACAATGTACGCCTGTAAAGTAGAACTTTAAGTTTGGTGTTCGACGGGTTTTTCTGATATACTAGTGCATCTCAAAAAATTAGAATATCATGAAAAAGTTCCAATATTTTTTGTCACTCTTTTCTGAAAGTGAAACCCATATATTATATAGACTCATTACACACAGAGTGAAGTATTTCAAGCCTTTATTTCTTGAAATGTTGATGATTATGGCTTACAGATAAGAAAACCCAAAATTCAGTGTCTCAAAAAATTAGAATATTACATAAGACCAATTTAAAAAAGGATATTTTCAACAGAAATGTCAGGCTTCTGAAAAGTCTGTTCATTTCTATGCACTCAATACTCAGTTGGGCCTTCTTCTGCATGAATCACTGCATCAATGCGGCGTGGCATAGAGGCGATCAGCCTGTGGCACTGCTCAGGTGTAATGGAAGCCCAGGTTGTTTTGATAGCGGCCTTCAGGTCATCTGCATTGTTGGGTCTGGTGTCTCTCATCTTCCTCTTGATTCTCTATGGGGTTCAGGTCAGTTGAGCTTGCTGGCCAATCAAGCACAGTAACACCATGGTCATTGAACCAGCTTTTGGTACCTTTGGCAGTATGGGCAGGTGCCAAGTCCTGCTGGAAAATGAAATCAGCATCTCCATAATGGTTGTCAGCAGAAGGAAGCATGAAGTGCTCTAAAATGTCCTGGTAGATGGCTGTGTTGACTGTGGACTTCAGAAAATACAGTGGACCAACACCAGCAGATGCCATGACAGCCCAAATCATCACTGACTGTGGAAACTTCACATTGGACTTCACGCAATGTGGATTCTGTGCCTCTCCACTCTTCCTCCAGACTCTGGGACCTTGATTTCCAAATGATATGCAAAATTTACTTTCATCTGAAAAGAGGACTTTGGTCCACTGAGCAACAGTCCAGTTCTTTTTCTCCACAGCCCAGGTAAGGTGCTTCTGACGTTGTCTCTGGTTCAGGAGTGGACTGACACAAGGAATGCCACATTTGAAGCCCATGTCAAGGATTCGTCTGTATGTAGTGGCTTTTGATGCACTGACTCCAGTCTCAGTCCACTCCTTGTGAAGCTCCACCAAATTCTTGAATGGATTTTGCTTGACAATCCTCTCAAGGCTGCGGTTCTCCCTCATGCTGGTGCACCTTTTCCTACCACACTTTTTCCTTCCACTTAACTTTCTATGAATATGTTTGGATACAGCACTCTGTGAACAACCAGCTTCTTTAGCAATGACCTTTTGTGGCTTACCCTCCTTGTGGAGGGTGTCAATGACTGTCTTCTGGACATCTGTCAAGTCTGTAGTCCTTTCCATGATTGTGTAGCCTTCTGAACCAAACTTAGAGACCATTTAAAGCTCAGGAAACCTTTGCAGGTGTTTTGAGTTCATCAGCTGATTAAGGTGTGACACCATGACTTTCCAATATTGACCTTTTTCACAATATTCTAATTTTTTGAGACACTGAATTTTGAGTTTTCTTATCTGTAAGCCACAATCATCAACATTTCAAGAAATAAAGGCTTGAATTACTTCACTCTATGTGTAATGACTCTATATAATATATGGTTTTCACTTTCAGAAAAGAGTGACAAAAAATATTGAACTTTTTCATGATATTCTAATTTTTTGAGATGCACTAGTATTAATGCACTAACAAGATTTTAAAAATCAGCACACTGCATGGTAATAAGGAAGGAATTGCTGATAATGATAAGAATGTCAGTGGAATACAATGAAAATATTATACCATAAAGTCTTTCAAGGTGTGCCGGCTGCTTCTTGTACTCCTCCAGGAGATTAGCAGACTCATCCAAGATGTTGCGGTACTCTGGGATTAGGAAGTCAGCATTCCCCTCATGAACCTGAAGCTCCTACCAATCCGAGTAATCAAAGAGGAAGTGAGAGGATGTAAGTATCAGAAGTGATGAACATTCTCTAAATAGCCCTGAGGACTTGAGGCTTTTAGCGTGAGAAGGGACTGTCTTCATAGACAGGAACAATTCACTGAAACTGTTTTGGAAAGATTTATCCTGTGGGGTGACAAAATGAATCAATACTTACTTTAAGTGCATCGATAAGCTGAACTTTTCTCGCCAACAGCAATTGGTACTCCAGCTTTGGATGTATCATCTTCAGGGTGTGGCTCACTGAGTCATCGTCAATATCTATAAGATAAATGAACAAAAAAGGCATGTCAGTTAAACAGAATTTATTTTATTGGAGATCTTTCCTTGAACAAAAGCTGTCAATGCAAGCAAATGATAAAACACCCACCGTATGATATGTTCAGATTGATTTTCTTCTTGGTAGCTTCTTTAGAGAGAACATCACTCAGTATGGAGATTGTAGAGATGTTTTCTGACCTGAAGTGACCCTCTCCTTTGCTAAAATGACAAATTCCGGAAAAAAACATTAATTTTTATAGAAGTAAAATGTTAAGGGAAACCTTAGATAGGATATGAGATTTTATGAACTCTTGTCAGCTGTTTCACAGCTCTACAGATTTATTCACACTACATGGAGAAGCTATTTCACTTTGTGCTACAATTACCAGTAGGTGGCTTCAAGCTGTGTCCCAAGAAAAGTGTTATTGAAATAGAAAGTGATGTTCTCTCCTGCTGGTGTTTTTTCTGGCACCTCTGGCAAACAGAAGACCACCCATGAGTGGATCTCTGCAAAGCTGAACTGTCCCACCAGACTGAGCCTGTTCATGGGCCTGTATGAAGGGCAAAAAGACAAACAGATGGATCAATATCTTTTTACAGTCCAAATCATGAAACTGAAAACACTCTGAACTGATTTGTGTGTTACTACCCTCAAAATAAATGGCACAAAATGAAATTCTGTTTTTAAGAGAGATAACTCTACAACACTTCACCTTTCTTTGCACACGTGACACTTACATACTCTAACCTGCATTATGCTTGTGGCATGATTTGAAAGGTTTTCTGTAAAGAAATGCAGAATACATTTTTAATAACTTTATGTTTTATAACTTTTTTTTAATAATGATTGTATGTATTCAAACAGAGCTGGAATGCACAATTCCATTCTCCAAATTACCTGACTGAATTGTGTTTTCCAGGGCTCTCAGCAAAAATCATTTAACTGCAATAAATCATGGTTTGCTTTAATTTTTTCAGCACACTTTGGTTAAGGCACTGCAGTGCCTCCCTGCAGCCACAGCGATGTAAAATAAGTCCACCACTGCTCCTTAAATGTCTGAGTTCACTTACAAAACTCACAGACAGCTTAGTAGACAAGTCAAAAGTCATCTGCAACTAGCATTATCAAAAATGTACCTTTGATTGTTCCCCTATTTACATTTTAATCCATAACAAGTTCATTTTTTAGTGGTTGAGTTAATGCCATAATCTTTGATCTGCCCAAAGTTCCTTGTTTCTTGTAGGTCTGTATCCAAACAGGAATTTAATTACCTTTAGCTTAAGACAACAATTCAAAATGAAACAATATCATTTTCGAAAGCAAAACAGTAGAATCTTATAATTGGAGGATTAACTGTAATGAACTACAGAAATTCTGAGATCAAACCTGATTGAGAACATGTCTTTCATTTCAATTTGAAATTATCTAATGCGTGCTAAAATTCAGTCATCCTGGCGTTTTCCACATCAACAAACCATCGTAATAAGCCCCTAAAAAATATAATTAAAAGTGGATTTTTTTAAGTTGATATCTTTACCTGTCCTGGTCGATGCTGTGTGTCCGCTGGTGGAGGGAAAGAGGTTTGATCAGATACTTTCGGACCTGGCACGTCTTGGGTTGCAGTCTGGGTGTTATGTAAGCCTGCAGGGTCCCATACTGTCCTTCAATGGACCTCACCTAAATAGTAATAAAAAAGATAACATCCATTATCTTCCATTTATTTACGTATTTGTTTGTCTAATTTTAAAAATCATAAAAAAATCAAAATAAATACATAGGTAAGCAAAGCAAAAACATTAAACATAATATAATCAATTATAATAAGGCTCTTCCTGTTCCAAAAGGGTGTAGGATGCAGTTAAGAACTTATCTAGTCCTACCCTAAGCTCAAGTTATACAAGGCTGGGGAGCATTTATAATATTACCAAATAATACTATGACCCCAAAAGCAACACAACTATATAAAAGCAGTTCAGAATGTTATAAGAATCATTTGTTGTTCCATTCAATATCTTTGAAATATGCATTTTCTTGAAGACTTGTTGATGAGAAGACTTCACACCATAGCCATTTTAGGTCTTGGGTTGTACTAAAAAAATCATAAATAAAATGAGAAGTTAAGAGTAACCTATTTGAAATTATTTTGGATTGTATGATTTTGATTTTTTCTGGCCCCTAGCAAGTATACAATATACCTGAAAAAAACTAAAACTAATAAAAACTGAACCAAAATGAAGCATTTTTACACAATGAAAACTAAACTAAAAAACCCGCAGTAAAAACTAACTTAAACTAAACTCAAATTGAAAACAAACAAAAATAAAAAAAGATGAAAAATACCAAACAATTAAAACTGATATATTCCAACATTAACATTTATTCTCTTGGTCAAGAGATTATGTCAAAGTTGGCTGTGATGTCAAAGCATTTATAAATGCAAAAAGAAGAGCTTTGCTGCATATGTTACCTTTAGCTCAAGTCTGGTGGTGTTAGCCTGACATCTGTATGTGGCCAAGAGGAAGTTCCCATTAGGCTGCTGTCAACAGAGTCAGGGAGTCAGGCTTTTTGGAGTAGCAGTAGGTTTTGGAATAAATTGGTATACAATTTTTGTCTTATGTAGAAACAGTTTACTCAGCTCACCTCTGAATCACACTCACTGAAACTGACAACAGCTGAGTTCTTATCCACATCCAGCAGGTCTATGGGGACGTCACTCTGCAGACAAGACTTATTTTTATTTTTATTTTATTATTATTTTATTTTATTTTTATTTTTCAAGTTATGTTTTACATTTTCTGCAGCATGAAATGCAGAGTAGTACTTGTTTATTATGCGCTCAGTCTCTTAGCACAAGTTGTTCTGTCACCAGAGGCTGTAGCGATAAGGACTGTATGAATAACCAGACCTGGAGCAGCAGATTGTCAATGGCAGTCTGCACCTCCAGAGTGAGGCTGTAGCTGGCATCGTCTTGAGAGAGGGTGAACTTGTCATTGATGCTGAAGAACGGAACAGCAGAGACAGCTGTGCTGGACTGAGATGTCTGCTGGTATTGCTCACGGCCCTGCAGGACTTTCACCTGCAGCTGCTCCAGCTCTGCCCTATAAGGGAAGGAGAGGGAAAACCAAAGAACAGATGCCTTCTAGCTCATTGGTAATACATGAAATATATTTTGATATTCTTTATTGTAAAGAAATAAAAAACATAGTCAGTTCAAATACACATGGGCCAAATGCCAAGTGTCACACAGACATGCTTTCAAAAGCCAGCTGCACTATGCCAACATGAACAGAAAAATCACAGAAAAAAACTGTTTATGAATTAAAGAATAACGAAAAAAAAAATCTTTAAAAAATAAATTTAATGACAATTCTTATAATCAGATGAAATGTAAGATACTTTGCTGATACCTGAGAGCCTCTACTTTGGACTGGGTCTCCTTACTCATCCTTATCTCGTCTCCAGGGCCAGCTTCAGACTTCTGTGGCTCTGTGGTCAAACCAGTCACCCACCCTGATGAAACACAAACAATGTCCAATATGCTAAACACAAAAGAGGTTTTGAGTCTTCTTAAGATTTGTTTTCAGCTAAGGACAAATTACCAATAAGACAACTTTTCATTGGAAGTTTTTTTTTCCAACTTTTCTCATAAACTGCAGAAGTCTTTTTAAAAGATTATTTTTGAGTATTTTGCCTTCATTTGATAAGCCAGCTTGAGAGAGACAGAAAATATTAGGAAAGATGTGCACCAAACATGCACTGAGAACGGGAATGACCCAAGACCAGTGCATTGAGGACTACAGCCTCTGTGTATGGATGCCTGCTCTACCCACTGAGCTACACCATCAGTTGGTGAATGAGGTCCACTGTTTGTAGTTTAGATCTTACCCGTGTAAGTAGCAGTCAAGACCTCATCAAATGACTCCTTCCCTACACAGCCACCCTGGATAGAAGTCACACTCTCTGACAACACCTGAAATCATAGAGCTGTATCATTATTGTCATCTAAAAATTATAAGTTTGGACATCATAAAAAGGGGCACAGAAAAATAACACATGCTTTTTGTTCTAAGTATATAATATGATATTCCATGTCATTTTAAGGATAGTTGTTTTAAGATGATTTTAGTATTTAAAAGTAACAGAAAAACAGGCTATTGGTTTTATGTTAAGTTTGAATATAACAAAGAATTTCCACAAGCTACTAATAAATACAAACATCTCTGTTCCTAAACATCAGAACATACTAAGTTGAAAACCAAACAGACACTGAATTTCTAGAAAGGTTTTCCTCTGTATCAGAAGACTTCAATCATAGTGAGTAAATTCATCCTGCATGCAAATTAATGAATGTCTGTGGTGCTGAAACTCACATGCTCAAAGCGTAATGCGGGCTCATTGGTGCTTTCAAAGCCATAGACCTCAACTGTTCCATCATCCCTTCCCACCAAGATGTCATTTACTCCATCCCCAACAATATCATAAGTGTCAATGCACAGGATCCCTGATGGGAGACAAAAAAGTGAACAAACTAAGATATTGCGTGCAGTCAAACAGATAGTTTGCAAAACAAGATATTATCATGTAAGCTGTTATCCTCCTGCAAAGTAATTCCTTCACTGTGTAAAGTGGTTGATGTGGTTTTCATGAGTCAATGATTTGATTTGTATATGTAAGTCTGGTAATGCCATTAAAACATACCTCCTTTCTTTTTGTCATTGTCTATATCCCATTTGGTTGCGGCTGAGCCTGTACCAATGTGGACCAATCCTATTTTGCCATCTGTGGTTCCATAGAGGACTTCCTCTCCTGTACAGAAATATTCGAAGTTATGTGTGAAAATTAATTCTGCATGAAGCAACTGCATGTCCATTTTTTTCCAACTTGCCTCCCTCTTTGTTGTACAGTTCCAAGACAGATGGAGGACCAGGGACCTCAATGTCATAGGCAAGCTCTGATCCCTGCAGAATAAAAAAGAACAAAAAATAAATAAATGTAATCGTCTAAGGCAAAACAATTTACTCCATTAAAATCAGAAAGTTAAATATAATACTGGGGTACCTGCAGGACTCTAAGAACTCGGTCTTGGCATGCCAGGACAGGAACAATGCCAGCCATATTCTCTGAAGACAAACATGTGATATCATTGATCTTGTCTCCAGAAAGGTAGTAGTCCTGGTCTTTGCAGTCACAGTAGTGGTTGTAGATGTAACTTGCACATACAAAAAGATCTGCTCCTGCGACATGCCTAGAAAAATATTAACACCCAATGTAAAAAAATAAATCATACGATAGTAAATGTTGCAATAAATCAGTTTAGGTGAATCAAAAATGGTTATCTAAGGCTCCTACATGGCATTAATGCTTTCAGTGAGGTTGGCTTCAAACGTGAGGAACTGTTTGCCTTTCTTGGTGAATCCTCGGACCTGTGAACCAGAACAAACAAAGATCTTCTCCTGTGGAGTTCCTGCAGCTCCTCCAAGGTCCATTCTGGATATTTTCTGGCCAGGTAGTGTTTTAAATACAGGCTGAAGCAGGGAGATAAATTCTGGCAGTTAGACACATTTAGACCCAAATGGCTACGGGGTAAGAAAAAAATACCTTAAACAGGATGCTTACCACAGCCTCTCCTTTCTTCATTCCAAAACATGTCAGTATACCGTCATGATCAGCAATAGCAACCTGAAACATGAGAGGACAAGCAAAACCATGTCATTATAATATTTTATCATTCAAACTGCTGATGTTAGACAACAATACCGCAAATAATCTGTTGAAGATTATAGCCATTCTTTTTTGAGATTACAATACCTTTTGTGTTGCCTTTTTCCCCAATGCTGGAAGCAGTCTCATGGTTTTCTGGGATGTTACACCAACCTACAAGGATGAAGCAGAGCAAATGTTATCAGACCTGACTGTCGACAGTTTTCTAAGAAAAACGTTCTGATAAATATGAGTTTACATACATTGTCAGAGTAACAAAAATATATAGTTAACAAATAAACCACTTACTACACTTGCAACTTTACCTGCATATAATCTACTCGATTAAGCTGGACGTCCATCCTCTCTCCACAGGTTGTCTTATCTTACGAAGAAAAAACTTTGAAGCAAATCTTGCAGGTGGGTTATCCGGCCATAAACCAACAGTGACAACAAGGTTATACTCCAACATAGATGTATGCTAGTCGCAGCTTGTTGGTAGCGTTTCCATCCTTACAATTAGAAGATGACTGGTGAAAAGAGATTAACCATGTAAAGCAAGGAGATTAGCCTACCGTGCTAACGCTCGCTAGCAAGCTAATTGGCTAACACGATTTATTCCAACGTCAACTGTCTACTTTGGTTAATTTATCTTGTACAAGATCTACGCTGTGACCTCAATATACCCGAAACAAGCGCTTTCTGTATTTGTTTTATAACGGAAATAAACTCGCAAAGCGTTGTAACGCGATTGATATACCTTAACGCTCTGTGCTATGCTTGAGAGCAAGGAACGCAGTACTCGTCGCCAATGGCAACGTTGCACCGTTGATACAAGCTGGGTTATCATTGGATGAAATTCAGTGGCAAGAAATTCAAACTGTGTGTTGATTGGTTGTCTTAGGGGAAACGACTCACAACAACCGTCTTTGCCAAGCGGCTATGATATTTTACATACATGAAATGTACGTAAAACATGCTGGTTATACCTACATATTTAGTCATGATTACTTATAAATTAATTGCCAGTTTAACCAGATGTCGGAACGAATTTTACAATATGTTGTGGATATGTCATTTCAATTCATGTAAGACTGGCGAACTAAGAAGAAAACTGGACTGAATATACTGATGAAAGGCAAAAGGATGAACCTTTTAATAGAATAGATCCGGGGCACTTTTAATGCTTTTGCCTTACATCCAAATGGTCCTTAGTACGCATCCTAGTCAGCCATGAATAATTTAAATAGATAGTGAAGTAAACTCAAATCATTTAAACTTAATTAAAGGCCACCGAGGAAAAATAGTATTTTTTTCATGTTCAAATTGCAGTACTTTCTTTAACAGTGGATAGTGCTTATAAAAAGTATTCATCCCCTTGGATGTTTTACCCGTTTATTGATTTCATAAATCAACCATGGTCAAAATAACTTGGTTTTATTGACATAAGAAGCTAAATGAAAGCTTTTTGATGTCAATTAAATAAAATATGTAAGGTAAAATAAATGATTGCATAAACATTCACCCCCTTTAAATCGACTGACCTAATTCAACAGAGGTCCAGCCAACTGGTGCTAGTAATCTCCCAATTAGTGAAATGGGGATCACCTGAGTGCAGTGAATGTGTCTCAAGTGATTGTAGTATAAAGACACCTGTCTGGAGGGTCACTGGTTAATCAGTATTCATGGCTACCATTACACCATGAATACAAAAGAATATCCCAAGCAACTCAGAGAAAAGGTTATTGAAAGGTATAAGTCAGGAGATGGAGGATGGGATGGGGAAAAAAAATCCAAGGCACTGCACATCCACCAGAGTCAAATCCATCAAGAAATGGAAGGAATAAGGCATGTGTAAATCTGCCTAGATCAGGCTGTCCTCACAGTAACCACACAAGAAGGAGACTCGTGAGAGAGGCCATCAAGACACCTGTGACTACTGTGAAGAAGTTACAAGCTTGAGCAGCTGAGATGGGGAAGACTCTGCATACAGACACTGTTGCCCAGGTTCTTCAAACCTGGGCAAAAGCTTTATGAGAGAGTGGCAAAGAGAAAGCCACCGTAGAAGAAAACTCCTTCTAAGCCTCATCTAGAATTCACCAAAAGGCATGCTGGAGACTCCATGGTCAAGTGGAAGAAAGTTCTTTGGTCTGATGAGAACAAAATGGTGCTTTTTGGCCATCAGACAAGACACTCATGTTTGGTGGACACCAAACACTGCACATCAGCACGAACACACCATCCCCACTGTGAAGCACGGCTTAGGAGATTTATTTTTCAGCAGAACAATGACCTGAAGCAGTGAAAGCTACACAGAAATGGTTTAAAGATAAGGTGAATGTTCTTGATTGGCCGAGTCAAAGCAACGGCTTCAATCCAATTGAGAATTTGTGGCTGGACTTGAAAAGGCTGTTTATACTCGATACCCTTGCAACCTGACAGAGCTTGAGCAGTTTTATATTTAAGAATGGAGTTAAATTGTTGTGTCCAGATGTGCAAGCCTGATTGAGACCTATTCACACAGACTCAGAACTGTGATTTTAGCCAAAGGTGCATCTACGAAACACTGACTTGAAGAGGGTGAATATTTATGCAGTCACTTATTTTACATTATGTATTTTTTATTGTCATTACTCGGTAGAAACCTGTTTTACTTTGACATGAGTTTTTTTTTAAAGATTTTTTGTTAAAAAGCCAAACTATATTGACCATAACTGATTTATAAAATCAATAAATGGGTAACACGTCCAAGGGGCAAATAGGTTTTGTTTTGGCACTGTAGGTGCCCCTGTATACACATTTTTAAATTTACATTTTTCTGTGAAAATATTGGCAATAAATAACCATGATTAAGTTTGAGGTGACTGTTTAAGGAAGTATTAAACTGTACTGTCAAGCCACATAGGGAAATTTCCAGTACACGTCATGGTGGTAAATAAAACATGCCAACATTAAAATTCAACGCAAAGAAAATTGACAAGTATAATAAAAGTAGACTTCATAACCTTAAAGTTGTATGTTGCTCTAGTAAAGTGTATGTGTATCTGTTGCTAATGCAGTTGTTTTGTGTTTCAAACAATACCATGAATTATTTTCAAACTATTTTATTATAAAATTCTAGTAGACTGTAGATATGCAGATGAAGATAACTACTAGTACAAGTAGTGACACCTATATAGCTTTAAATTTGGATATATAGAGCTTTAGTTTGGCCTACGTAGCTCCATTTAATTAAACACCGTCAGATTGAAATTCATTTACAAGGCGCCTTTGGACAGCAGGTACTTTGGTTCATTCATTTTTATTATTCTTTATTATATATAGGTTTAATTAAGAGATAGTTTTATCTGTCATAAAAATGTGGTTTGTTTGTAGGCAAATTAACACAGAAAACATGGCTGGAAAAAAAATCATAGCATGCATTAAGCAAGGAAGCTACACAGCACAGATGAATAACATATCCAAAACAGCATTCAAACTGAGAAACAAGGTCAGAATGCATTCAGAAACATGACATGCATTGTGCGACTCCTTTAAAAAATAAATCCTACAGGAAAAGTCAGGTACCTTTAAATATTCTATAAAATACAGCAGATAGCTTGTTTCTCAATCCAACACCCATTTTGACATCAGACCTTCAAAGAATGTGCATGTTGTTCAAGAGTGAGTTCATGGCATTGATAGGATACATTTATAATTAGGCAATAAGACAAATCAAAGCATCAGATGCTTTGCACATAAAAAAGAAAGCAGACTATGTAGAAACATTAAACAAACCTCATCTTCCATCTTTCCAAGCATAAGATCATTATTACAAAAAGAACACAATTATGAATAATCACATTTTCATTTAAGTCACTAATCTCAGAATGTTAATGTTTCAAGATAGAATAAGCAATTTTCATGAATAAATAGGGTCATCAAAGGAAAAGAATAACAGCTGATCCAAACATAACACAGCTGATGTCTCCTGTGCTCCCTTCAGTGAACGGAACAACGTGAGGAGTGTCCACTGCTTCAGTGAGGTCACATTAAGAAGATGGGGAAAGACATGATGACTTCAGTGCATTACTGGCTGCTCTTCAACTGTACTCAAACATACAGAGAAGTTGGAGCACAGACTGTAAAGTTGACATTCAAAAGCAGTTCCTTCTGTTGATGGCAATGTCTGTCCCCATCAAAGTTTAAGTCACATCCTAAAAGCTGGAAAAACAAAACTAAGAAAACAAACTTCCTATGTGGTGTAATCAGACCCCCGTGGGGGCGAGACGGCTGATGAAGGCAATACTGCTGAGGCACATCCTCCTGAAGAAGGCAGGGCAGGCAGGCTTCATGATGAAGTGCTCCAGAAGAATTCGCAGCTCCGTGAACAAGGTGCTGTGATAGATACAGATTAATTACTCAACTCTGACAGAACAGAAAAAGCTATTTCACTTGAACAGCAGAACAATAGATGATTTTTCTGACATTAACATGTCTAATGAAGGTGATCATGGATATTAAACTACTGTACATTTAAATATAAAAAAAAATTGTATTTTGGTCCACTTTTCTAATTTTCTATTGTTTGTTATTTAGGTGCTGCATTGTAAACAAACATCTGACATTTTTGTACTTAAATTTCTCATAATGCTTAGCCAGTTCATGTCACATTGCGATATAAAATATCACATAATTCCATCCCAAAATATCAGTCAAACAGAGTAATTGGTTTCATGTGCATTCAATGTTCAGACATTTGGCCTTATGTGAGAATGTTTGGTCTCCATACAAAAGTTTTCAGGATTTCTTCTCATTCTCCAATAATGACTGAATTGTTGCATATAATTTACATCACAAAAATCTGCTTGTTGTGACAACTGCAGAGTACTAGTCAACACCTCACCGGCAGTATGGGTTTCTTCTGGATGTGTAGCGGAGAGTGAGGAATCTGTAGTAAATGAAAGGCAGGAGCAAGCTCCCCTGGCCGCTGTTAAACACACATGACACAAGAAATGTCAAAAGCTGCAAACAAAAACTTTACATTCCCTAAAGCTTTGAGAGAAATGACATTTACTTTATTTTGGATTTTGAAAACATTTCAAATTTGATGTGAATTTCAGCAACTCAACTCCAGGATCCTGATTCTCTTCCCCTGGGTATCTCTATAAATTACTTTTAAAATATAAAATGGAAAAGAGTTATGTGTGAGACCACTGTTAAAGTGATGTGAAGTTGAGCCTAAATTCAGTAAATCTTATTTATTTAGTTCATTCGGTCACCTGGGCCCCGTTCCTTGCACCTGGCTAACTAAGTTAGCTGGATAATTTCAGGATAACCTGACGTCAGTCAGGCTTGTTCCCTGCTTCGACGCAGGTTAAGCTAAATCACTATAGCAACAGATCAATAAACTTAAACCTGCTCCAGGGTAGGTTTATTTCAAGAAGCCGGATCTAAAGACACAACCCCCAAAAGAAAAAAAAAAAAAAGGAGGCTGCCTTCCTGAGAGACCAAGTCAATTTAGGAGCAATAATAATCCGTGCCGCATTTCATAGGGAAAGACTGATCCGAGATCGCCAAGATCCTTTATCATTTTCTGATGATTTTTTGTATGAGCGTTACTGTTTACTGTCGCCAAGGCATTATTTATTTGCAACAGCTGATAGGGCCAGGGCAGCCGTGCACTTACTGTCACTCAAACTTTGTGTGTAGGATTGCTTTTTTTTGCGAGTGGCACACTGGGAACATTTCCAATTCAACACCATGGAACAAATGATATTCCCTTACCACACTGAATAATGTTCTTGTGTT
The DNA here is from genome assembly GCF_018320785.1 of Cheilinus undulatus. NCBI lineage: Eukaryota > Metazoa > Chordata > Actinopteri > Labriformes > Labridae > Cheilinus > Cheilinus undulatus. Next base: position 40,843,421 of record NC_054874.1, read on the forward strand.
TTACTTTAACTTGTTCCTTGACAGTTTGCTTGACATTTGGGTTTGTTCTATATGAAGGGATAAGAGGAGAACAAGTGCACACAATATAAATATGAAAACAGATAGCTGGCCCTAGGCTATATAAAACATATTGTCGGCAAATTAGTATGCTTACTAGTACCTTTAAAAAAGGTTCATTAATGATAGAAAGTAATTAATCTAGGTCATTAGGCTATGAGGTTACGGCAAACACACTTTTAAATTAATAGCCTAGACTATAGCCTTATACAGCAATGCATAACTATAGGCCTAAATACTCCTTACTTGCGCATTTAATTTGTCCACAATCCTTTGCCAGGCTGCATGTCTCGCCTTCACTGCAGCCGAGGTGTTGGATTTCACAGTTACGTTTTCGTAATTTTCAAACTCCTCCATGATTGTTTGCTGCTCTGTTCGTGTGAAAAATGTTGTGCTTTCCTTATTATTTGCCATGAATTATGACAGTTGTGATTTCTGTGATCCACACTGCTCCCTTTTTATGTAGAAAGGGCACGTGCAAGTATCCTGATCACTCAAGTCTGGTTCCAATTAACGTCACTGATTTAGCGCGATTCAGCCGTGGAGGAACGGATTTAGCCAGCCTTCAATCATCACGTTTAAAGGAACCCTGCATGATCAGACAAGTTCATCTTGTTAGATAGATATCTGTATGTCTCATATACATATTGAACTAAAAAAACTCACAAGATAGCTGCATTTTGAGTAATTGGAGTTTATAAATGAATCCGTGCTAGCGCCGTGACGTCACAGTTCCGTGCTGTGATCCTCACTGCTCCTATGCAGTAACCTGTTTCAGACTGACAGCCAGTGTTAGGGCTGCATCTCAGAAATGCAGCATGTCTCATGCATGGTGTAGAAAAGGCCCCAAAGTTACTTTAAAGTTATTAGTTCTGCTGTTCCATTTATTGTTAGATAGCTGTTAAGTTTCCTTGGTATAGCAGGGTTATTGAGGAAAGAGCTCCCCCTGCTGGCTACCAGCAAATAATATCAGGAAAATAAGCAGTGTAGTGCAGAGTGCCATGCGGTCAGTGTGCTGTGGATTGACTCTATCAGAGGTTCGCTGTGCGTGAATGAGAGGAGTGAGTACTGATGTGCTGTGATAAATGTGATAATGAGAGCTATGTTGTGTTAATTCTATGTTCGCTAACATAGTTCTGTAAAGTGTAGTAAAGTTTGTGTTTAGATGTTAGCTCCCTGCTAATTAGTCAACATTGCAGCACAGGCATGTTTATTAATAGTTTCCTCAGCTAACATGATGTGACTTTATGTTTAAAGGCTTGTGATAGCTTCCCTATTTACTCTATATTATTTCTGTTGCCGTAAGATGATGCATACTTGCACATAGTTCTGTGTTATGCTCTGTCCTTATAGAAACCACAGCTAAGCCACAGCTAAAACACAGAAAACCCACAGCAAAGTTGTACTGCATGATCGCTGGCAGATTGTATATGCTACTGTGATGGAAGGGAAGTAAACATCCATAATCAAATCTCAACGCTCATTATTGTCTACTCTGGAATATTCTGGCTTTAAGTGGTGTTCTGGCCGACACACCTGAGTGAATCCAGTGAAATATCCTACCAGTGTCCTAACCAAACCAATCCTTATTTCTCCACTACACATGGAGAATTCTAAAATTTGAGGTCTCTTCTATTTTATATTTGCACCACGAGCGGTTATCTGTCTATCTAGACAGGAAAATGATAAATACAGAGCCATATTTACCTTGTTGTAGCAAATAATTACGTCCACATGGGTAGAAAATGTTTGAAATCTGTTTCTTAATGAACCAGATGAAGGCCATGAGCTAACGTGTCTGTTTAACAAAGTTGTTCCCCAAACTTCTACACTTCTACACCTTTTCTGTTTCCACACGGTTCAGGTAAAGATAAACACAGAACGAAAGGACTTCCGGATTGCGCCTTTCAAAGTAAAAGTCCACTTT